>NC_068454.1:18350491-18427037 GCF_023373465.1 Oncorhynchus keta | reverse complement strand
GATTTCTCCGGTGAGATTCAGACACTTTCAAATTGCTGGAAAATTAGGAAAACAGAGAGGGAGACAAAATAGAAATAATTGTAGTATTTTAATTCATTTATTGGTCAAATATTTGTGGAAGCCAAGTCAGCATAGTAATTTACCCACTTTACAGGGATCCATCGAACGGAAGTTGGTGTTAAACCCTATGCCATTCAACACACCTGAAGTCACTGTCTTTTTAAATAATCAATGAACTATGTATATGGAGAATAATGACAGCCCCCGACGTCTGTCCTTCAATAATTTGGGAAGCATGCAAGCCAGTTGAGAGAGGATATAAAAAAACATTTCAACTACAGTTGGATTTCGAGTTAAAAGTAAGGCAACTTAAAGATGAAATTAAAAGGACTTCCTCCTCTTCAAAGAATTGCAAGCCGCAAGATCAGCATTAGACCAACTGTTTACAGAGAAAGCAGAAGCATCTATTTTCCAGGCTATACACAGGTTATATGAACATGGAAATAAAACAAGTCAACTCCTCTCAAAACTGTCAAAGAATATAACTGCACCACGCTAATATCAGGGGTGGAACAATTCACCACTAGGGAAATAAATACCATTATGAGGGACTACCTGTCACTCTACAGCTCAGACCAGCAATAATTTGGCTGACATGAAATGTTTGAAATGTTTGGACAAAGTTTACAGGTAACTTATTAGATAATATGTAGTCATGTCGGGCGAGTTGGAACTGGTGTTTTTCTGAATCAAACGCGCCAATTAAATGGACATTTTGGAGATATAACGACAGAATTTATCAAACAAAAGTACCATTTGTGATGTTTAATGGACATATTGGAGTGCCAACAGAAGAAGATCTTCAAAGGTAAGGCATGAATTATATTGTTATTTCTGAGTTTTGTGTCACGCCTGGCGGGTTGAAATATGATTGTCACGTGTTTGTATGATGGGGTGCTGTCCTCAGATAATCGCATGGTTTGCTTTCGCCGTAAAGCCTTTTTTAAATCTGACACGGTGGCTGGATGAACAAGAAGTTAAGCTTTCATTTGGTGTATTGCACTTGTGATTGTATGAAAGTTCAATATTTCTAATTATTTTATTTGAAATTCGCGCTCTCTGCAATTTCACCGGATGTTGTCGAAACGTTCAGGTTTTTAACAGATTTGAAGTGGGAGAGAATTTTGTTAACGGGATAAAGTTGATATACCATGCATCTCAGGCCACTGTGATAACAAATGGAATACAGTCACCCACTTTCTTTTTGGGTCGAGGGACACGCTAGGGTCACCTCTGTTATTTGCCTTGGTATTAGAGCCCCTTGCAAAGGCTATTCATGTTTTGCATGTTTCGCCACTATTGTTTTGAACATTAATTTTGTACTGATGCCCAACTGAGCATTCTACTCAACGCATTGTCAATGAGCGCTGAATTAGATTTAATCAAATGTGCATTACAGTGGCTTGGAAAATATAATGCCATTCAAAGGGAGGCAAATCATTTGTAGTAAAACCTTTTTTTCATCATTTTGATGTTGCCAAATGGAGTTTAACGACAACATTAGCTAGTTAGCTAAGATTGAGGGGAGGTCAACTGATTTTAGCTAGCTGCTAACATTAGCATTGATAGCAATTTTTGGATGAACTTTGGTAGCTAATGACAACATTGGCATCTGTCTAAAGTACATTTGATGACAAGATAATGCTGGCAAAGTTGTTTCCTATTAAACATTTGACTTTAGCAATGTCATCGTATTTCCAGGCACTATAGTGTGATTTAAACTAGACAGTCATTAGCCTTCGTCCAGAATGACTGGCTTTATCATGACTTTAGGGCACCACGATTGCCTCCGCCGGTAGAGGGAGGCTTGAGATCATTCATGACAATGGCACGACGCGACCGATATGCAGATAATATTTTGCCATTAATTTCTAACCCAGAAACCCCTATTCCCATTTGTATTGCCTTAATTAAGAGGCTTAGCTATTTTTCTGACTACAAAATGTATTTCAATAAATCAGACAACAACAATTTCAATGACATCCTGTTCAATTTGACAAAAAATGATTTTCTTTATCTTGGTATGAACATTTTGAAAAAATTCACAACCTGTCTAACAGCAACTTTGCAACTTTGCAGTTAAGGAATACCTAGATAGGTGGATGGACCTGCCATTATCATGGTTGGATAGAATTCATCTGATTAAAATGAATGTTTTACCCAGACTGTATCCTCTCCAGATGGTCCCATTACATATAATAATAATAATATATAATACGAAAAATACCTCTCAAGTTTGTTATGGTACAGTAAAATATCAAGTTTGTAAATGTGTAAACTGCAGCTACCGTATAATTTAGGAGTCCTAACGCTACCTCATTTGCTAGTTTATAACCTGGCATGTCAAGCTCGCATAATTGCACAATGGCTCAGAGATTAACATTGCTCTAATTGGGTCAGTAATGAATCTTGCTTCACATCTCTGATACTCATTAATCAGTGTTATGACTGATGACAGAAACTCAGTCAGCACAGAAGTTAACAGTACCTTCAAGATCTGGAGAGATCGAACACCTTGGGAGAAAGGATGACTTTTCTGCTCTGACTCCCCTTATTAATAACAAGGTCTTTCCACCTGGCGTCTCTGAAAGCAAGGAAGGTATAAGGTCAATATCAGATACTGTATGTTTGATGGTGACACGTTGCTATTTTATTGAGTTTCTATTTCCCAAATTAACTCAAAGAATATCAGAATATCGATTTAACAACAACATATGTACAATTTGTACAATTTGTTTACGATGTTGACCTGAAACAAGAAAAAATATATAATAATAGAAAAATATATAAATATATCATAAAATAGATTGCTTATCTCGATCCATGCCACATGTAGGCCTATCAGTCTTTATGCATTTGTATGTTACTATCAATTGTACTAGTGCCAATGCGCGAGGCTCTGCTGTTGATATGGAGTACGGAATTGTTTGGAGGAGCATTTCTTTGGTAATCGGACGAGGGGCGCTCGTTGAAAATGGTTGATGATAGCCTAGTTGAACATCGAAATTAAGTATGCAGGTGCAGGTACGGTATGTGAATTGTGAATAATGAAAAATCATGATGGCAAAAAAATCCAAAGTATTTCAGTAGACCATTTAAAAACCCTTTATTCATAGGATACTTGGCTAATGATCAGGATAAAAAGACGCTCCTTTGCGATTCTGATAAACCTGCCTTGATTAAGGGGAGGATACACACAAAAAATGTAGGGGTTCAACAAGGGTTCTTCTAAGATAATCAAAGTTATTCAACAGGCTCTGATGTTGATATGGAGGACTGAATTGTCTTTGGATAAAATAGCCCACAAAAGGTTCTTCAAAGAACCTCATGGGAGATGGGGTACATCGAGGAATCTCCTTAGATGGTGGGGGTTCTTGCAAGAACCTAACTGCCCAACTGAAACACTTGGATTTGAATTTGAATGGACAGCAAGTGCAGGCACTTAACCTCCATTTATGATACGGTTTGTCCCTTGTTTGATCTGAATTGATATTGTTTTATGGTGATACCGTCTATTTTTTCATATTTGTGCAAAGTTTTCTAAATTAGAAAATCGACACAATGTAATGGATAGGCTAGCTGTTTTGGGTACAGATTACTAAACTGCTCACTTTTGTGTCTGGGTCTGCAGGTATACAGACACGGAGGCATATAAAGGTGTGTTAATTGGTATTGGTATATTATGCAGACCACATTTCCCATCCTCCTTCCTTACCTCGTCACCTCTACATTATGGACAAGATATGTGTATGAAAACCATTATCAAAACAGTTTTTTTCCCATTCACATTTACATTCACCACAGCAGTATGAATACTGTGCATATTTTGTTAATCATCTGTATAATTACAATTTTTGGGATTCACAGACTTCACCCTCCCTACACCTCTGATGAATATAACAGGAAACCTGTTGGATCACCATGCACTGGAAAATGGATATGGAGAACACCAACACATTAACATCAACACCCCGGAAGATATATGCATTGGACTTGGGAGTTTACCTCATATTTAGTTGTTTTTATTCTGCTATTCTGCTTTGCCACTAAAATATAATAATCACTGATAACTAAAATATTGTGTTCTTGTTGTTCTTGTTATTTGTGTTATTAATAATAACTGGAGGGGGGTAGTTCAAAAATGAACCCCAAAAGGTTATTTTAGGATCCTTTAAAAGGGGTTATTTGAAGAACTCATAGGGGTTCCCCCCACAGTTTCAATTTGAAGAACCTCTGAAGAATAATCCAGGAACCTTTTATTTTTTAGAGTGTAGGTTATGCTTGGTTTTCATTTAAATTAAACCAAATCACATTTTTATGTTTCTAAATATGAGATTCACCTGCCAAAAAGTCACTTCTTTCGTCCATGGGCACTGTGCATCATGGCTGGAGAGGCTGGCTTCTGCTCTCAATCCATGCCACTACATTACCGTTAAGACCTGCTTTTTGTGGGTCTTAAAAGTTATCATGAAATAGTAACTTTTGCAATTGTTTTTAAGGACACAGTTCAAATATTGCCACCCCTCCCCTTCAGGGCAAGCGAGCTGATGTCAGGGCAAGCGAGCTGATGTCAGGGCAAGCGAGCTGATGTTAGACGGTTAAATTACCAAACTTGACGTTAGGGCTGGAAAATGCCAATGCGCCTGTTTTTACATGCTGAAATGTGACACAAAGATAGAGCCCAAATAGTGTAATGACATTCAGGGTTTGTCATTAGGGCTATTTGCGTGTATTCATGGATGCCAAGGGAAGCCATGTTTGTATTAGTCCATCTCATACATGTGACATCATCATATTAAACTAGTGCTCTCTGTATGTGCACCCTCTGCTGGAGAATACTGGTAATCTCAGTTCATGAGAAATGTGTTGATCTACATTCCCTCATCTCTTTCCTAACCACAAATCTAAAAGAACAGGGGAATAGAATGTGAACCTTGGGTGGACATTCCTCCATCTCACTTTCACGTTAGAGACCCATTGTTATGACAGATCAGGAAGTAGTGTCGAAGCCTAGTAAAGGAAGGCCTGTACAAGTAGGCCCAGTTATACAGAGTGACACTGCTTCACATTGCAGGTTTATTGTCACAGTGACTCACCTGGGATTTGAACTAATCACCCTCTGATGAGCATGCTTCCTCGACTGTGAATTGATACATGTTTTGGTTCGCATTCTTAGGCTGTAGGCTATTATGTGATTTATCTATTGGTGGCTAAAGAAGAAGCTAACCTGATCTATTTTGATCTCACAGATCTCACAAAGACTTCCCTTTTTATAGAAATTTCAAAGAAACTACAAAATATTCAATGATTTAATCTTGAAGTTGCAGAAAATAGTCTGCAGTTTACTGTTGCCATTGATGTTATAAACAACATGATACAAACATGGACTTTTCTAACAATGTTGACATTTAATCTATCTTTGTGTCAATCATTTATAGGATACGTGTATACGATAGGACAATTGCTGGTGATTTTGAGAAACATCTAAAACCAGTTCACAAAACAACTCCAATCCTGTTCTCACATGACTGTATCTCATTCAAATAGATTTGTGGCAGAAAAAAATCATTATTTATACAATTCAAACGTAATTCAACTACAAATGATAAACATCTCATCTCTCTCTTTTGCACTACTACACATTCTCTTCAGCACGAGCCCATGGTGTTAGTGGTGTGGTTGAGAGCTGGGTCTTTTGTCAGAATGAGTTTCCTCTGTAGAGGCCAAATAAACCCATAGATAGTCTCTGAACAAAATCATCTGTTTCTCTCAGAAGGAATCCCCACAGGATGTGGTTTCATATCTGCTCATGGGTCCTTGAGGTTCTAAAATAAATTACAACAATTTCACTGGCAACAGTGTCTTCGGAAAGTATTCAGACCCCTTGACCTTTTCCACATTTTGTTACATTACAGCCTTGTTCTAAAATCGAAAAAATAAAATAAAATCCTCAGCAATCTCCACACAATAACTGATAATGACAAAGCGAAAACAGGTTTTTAGACATTTTTGCTAATGTATTAAAAATAAAAAACAGAATTACCTTATTGACATAAGTATTCAGACACTTTGCTATGACACTCAAAATTGAGCTCAGGTGCATCCTGCTTCGATTGATCATCCTTGAGATGTTTCTAACACTTGATTGGAGTCCACCTGTGGTAAATTCATTTGATTGGACATGATTTGGAAAGGCACACACCTATCTATATAATGTCCCACAGTTGACAATACATGTCAGAGAAAAAATCAAGACATGAGGTTGAAGGTATTGTCTGTAGAGCTCAGAGACAGGATTGTGTCGAAGCACAAATCTGGGGAAGGGTACCAAAACATTTCTGCAGCATTGAACGTCCTCAAGAACGCTGTGGCCTCAATCATTATTAAATGGAAGAAGTTTGGAACCACCAAGATTCTTCCTAGAGCTGGCTGCCCGGCTAAACTGAGCAATCGGCAGAGAAAGGCCTTGGTCAGGGAGGTGACTAAGAACCCGATGGCCACTCTGACAGAGCTCTAGAGTTCCTCTGTGGAGATGGGAGAACCTTCCAGAAGGACAACCATCTCTGCAGCACTCCACTAATCTCCCCTTTATGGTAGAGTGGCCAGACAGAAGCCACTCCTCAGTAAAATGGCAGCCCGCTTGGGCTGAAAGGCACTTAGAGACTCTCAGACCATAAGAAACAAGATTCTCTGGTCTGATTAAATCAAGATTGAACTTTTTGGCCTGATTGCAAAGCATCACATCTGGAGGAAACCTGGCACCATCCCTACAGTGAAGCATGGTGGTGGCAGCATCCTGCTGTGGGGATGTTTTTCAGCGGCAGGGACTGGGACCGCTCAGGTCCGCTCAGGTTATGGATGTGTCACTGCAATCTTAAAGGTCCTCAATGATGTCACCATTGCCCTTGATTCTAAGCAATGTTGTGCCGCTATTTTTATTGACTTGGCCAAAGCTTTTGACACAGTAGACCATTTCAACTTGTGGGCCGGCTAAGGAGTATTGGTGTCTCTGAGGGGACTTTAGCCTGGTTTGCTAACTACCTTTCTAAAAGTGTGTAGTGTATAAAGTCAGAACATCTGCTGTCTCTGCCACTGCCTGTCACCAAGGATGTACCCCAAAGCTCGATCCTTGGCCCCATGCTCTCCTCAATTTACATCAACAACAGAGCTCAGGCAGTAGGAATCTCTCTCATCCATTTATATGCAGATGATACAATCTTATACTCAGCTGGCCCCTCCCCGGATTTTGTATTAAATGCTCTTCAACAAAACTTTCTTAGTGATCAATGTGCATTCTCTGCCCTTAAACTTGTTCTGAATACCTCCAAAACAAAGGTCATATGGTTCGGTGAGAAGAATGCCCCTCCCCCCACGGGTGTGATTACTACATCTGGGAGTTTATAGCTTGAGGTAGTCACCTCATACCTCATACAAGTACTTGGGAGTATGGCCACTGTCCTTCTCTCAGCACATATCAAAGCTGCAGGCTAAAGTTAAATCTAGACTTGGTTACACTATCCCAATCGCTCCTCTTTCAACCCAGCTGTCAAACTAACCATGATTCAGATGACCATCCAACCCATGCTAGATTACGGAGACGTAATTTATAGATTGGCAGGTAAGGGTGCTCTTGAGCGGCTAGATGTACTTAACCATTCGGCCATCAGATTTGCCACCAATGCTCCTTATAGGACACATCACTGCACTTTATACTCCTCTGTAAACTGGTCATGTCTGTACACCTGTCGCAAGACCCACTTTTTTATGCTTATTTATAAAACCCTCTTAGGCCTCACTCCCCCCTATCTGAGATATCTACTGCAGCCCTCATCCTCCACATACAACACCCATTCTGCCAGTCACATTCTGTTAAAGGTCCCCATAGCACACACATACCTGAGGCCTTTTGCCTTTTGGTAGGCCTACATTGTAAGTAAGAATTTGTTCTTAACTGACTTGCCTAGTTAAATAAAGGTTAAATAAAAAACTTAAACATGACATAGCATGAGAGGATCTGGAGAGAAGAATGGGAGAAACTCCCCAAATACAGTTGTGCCAAGCTTGTAGAGTCATACCCAAGATGACTCAAAGCTGTAATCGCTGTCAAAGGTGCTTCAACAAAGTACTGAGTAAAGGGTCTGAATACTTATGTAAATGAGATATTTCCAGGTTAAAAAAAGTATATAAAATTAGCAAAGCTTTCTAAAAAACTGTTTTTGCTTTGTCATTATGGGGTATTGTGTGTAGATTGAAGAAAAATAAATTATAATAAAGCTGTAACAACAAAATACGGAAAAAGTCAAGGGGTCTGAATACTTTCCAAAGGCACTGTATATTAACGTAAGCACAATACATGTCTGTAAAACATAATTAAACATAAATAGAAACCTATACAGTGCCTTGCAAAACTTGGCGTTTTTCCTATTTTGTTGCATTACAACCTGTAATTTAAATGGATTTTTATTTGGATTTCATATAATGGACATTCACAAAATAGTCCAAATTGATGAAGTGAAAAGAAAATGACTTGCTTCAAAAAAGACTCCCCAAACATTTGGAGGAAGGGACTCTTGACAGATGAGAATAAAATTGAGCTTTTTGGCCATCAAGAAAAATGCTGTCTGGCACAAGCCCAACACCTCATCACCTTGAGAACCTCATCACCCTGAGAACCTCATCACCCTTTCGTCAGCAGGGACTGGGAAACTGGTCAGAATTTAAGGAATGATGGATGGCGCTAAATACAGGGACATTCTTGAGGGAAACCTGTTTCAGTCTTCCAGAGATTTGAGACTGGGACAGAGATTCACCTTCCAGCAGGACAATGACTCTAACCACACTGATAAAGCAACACTCGAGTGGTTTAAGGGGAAACATTTAAATGTCTTGGAATGGCCTTGTCAAAGCCTTGACCTCAATCCAATTAAGAATCTGTGGTTTGACTTAAAGATTGCTGTATACCAGAGGAATCCATCCAACTGGAAGGAGCTGGAACAGTTTTTCCTTGAAGAATGGGCAAAAATCCCAGTGGCTAGATTTGCCGAGACATACCCCAAGAGACTTGCAGCTGTAATTGCTGCAGAAGGTGGCTCTACATTGACTTTGGGGGTGAATAGTTATGAACACTCATGTTTTCTGTTTTTTTTTGTCTTATTTCTTGTTTGTTTCACAATGAAACATATTTTGCATCATCAAAGTGGTAGGCATGTTGTGTAAATCAAATGATACAAACCCCCCCCCAAATCCATTTTAATTCCAGGTTGTAAGGCAACAAAATTGGAAAAATGCCAAGGAGGGTGAATACTTTGGCAAGCACCTGTAATTAGTGAACCACACACTGCATCAAGTTGAGTTTGTAGGCACTGTCACAGGCATCATATCTGTTCCTTTGGATCAGTAAGGTGCTATCGAGCTTGCCCCAGCCATTGTCCACCTTGCATCTCCGTTATCTCCCTACTCACATGACCTCTGTCATCTCACACACACACACACACACACACACACACACATACACACACACACACACACACACACACACACACACACACACACACACACACACACACACACACACACACACACACACACACACACACACACACACACACACACACACACACACACACACACACACACACACACACACACACACACACACACACACACACACACACACACACACACACACACACACACACACACACACACACACACACACACACACACACACACACACACACACACACACACACACACACACACACACACACACACACACACACACACACACACACACACACATTGTCCATGAGGTTAGCCCATAAGGACATAGTCGTCTGAGCAGTCTTCCTTGATTGACGACTGGTGGGCTGGGCCAGTTGGAAGGTTAACGATGGCGTAGTCACAATCGTTATCTCCGGAATCTACGATGAATCCTGTTGTCTTGGTGTTGTTATGGTCGATGGTGGCATATGTCACATCCTCTTCCTGTAACAATATGGAAACCATGGAGTGAAACAAAGGGTATATTGTATTGAATTAGCTTCCTTTCCTGGATAGGGAATTATCCCTATCCATGTGATCTGACCAGGAAAAACTGCAGAACTAAATATAATATTGTTTTATCAATTAATCCTCTCTCATGACCACTGATCTGGTGAGAATGTATCACAGGTGAATTGGAGAATTTTGGTCTGACAGGATGCTTCTGTACTTGAGTATTGAACGAGAGCAAAAAGGAAACATTTGAATGCTTGAACACACCACACACACATTATCTGTGTATTTCAGGCAGAGGCTTTGATTTGAATATGATCTAATTCTGTGTACAGTTCTTAGACCATGTGAATACAGCCTTTCATACCACAGAACACAGCTCTCACAAGACATGCAAAACAAGTGAAACACTGTGAACTTGACCTGATATTCCACAGCTATCATGGATCATCCTATGGCAACTTTCACTACTTATTTGAAGAGCCATCAAAAAACATCTAACTGTGATCCAGAGAGAGTCCGAATTATACACACACACACACACACACACACACACACACACACACACACACACACACACACACACACACACACACACACACACACACACACACACACACACACACACACACACACACACACACACACACACACACACACACACACACACACACACACACACACATGCATGTACAACCACACACACATGTATGCACACACAGTCCACAGGAGACTGCTGAGGGGAGAATGGCTCATAATAATGGTCGGAAGGGAGCAGATGGAATGGCATCACACACATGGAAACCATGTGTGTTGAAGTATTTGATACCATTTCACTGATTCCACTCCAGCCATTACCACAAACCCGTCCTCCCCAACTAAGGTGCCACCAACCTCCTGTGACGCACACACAGCTTGAATGCAATTTGCCTGCATTTACTCAACTCAGTGTCATATAATCATAGTGTATGGACATGCCAAATATTGGTTGTACTTTTCATACCTTGTTGTCTGGGCTGCTATGACTATCACCGTTATCTTCTGCAAAGAAGCGGATATGTAGCAATGTCTTGATTAAATTATAACACATACTTTGAAGTATAACAAGAAAATGTGACATGCTTTTACAAAAGTAGTATGTTTTACCTTCTTCATTTTTCTTCTTCCTGAATAAACCAGAGGACAAACTTTAGACTTCACTCCTCAGTTTTAAAACAGATAAGTGTACATTGAATTAACAACTCAGTCTTAAAACAGATAAGTGTACATTGAATTAACTACTCAGTCTTAAAACAGAGAAGAGTAAGTTGAATTAACTCCTCAGTCTTAAAACAGATAAGTGTACATTGAATTAACAACTCAGTCTTACAACAGATAAGTGTACATTGAATCCACTACTCAGTCTTACAACAGAGAAGAGTAAGTTGAATCCACTACTCAGTCTTACAACAGAGAAGAGTAAGTTGAATCCACTACTCAGTCTTACAACAGAGAAGAGTAAGTTGAATCCACTACTCAGTCTTACAACAGAGAAGAGTAAGTTGAATCCACTACTCAGTCTTACAACAGAGAAGAGTAAGTTGAATCCACTACTCAGTCTTACAACAGAGAAGAGTAAGTTGAATCCACTACTCAGTCTTACAACAGAGAAGAGTAAGTTGAATCCACTACTCAGTCTTACAACAGAGAAGAGTAAGTTGAATCCACTACTCAGTCTTACAACAGAGAAGAGTAAGTTGAATCCACTACTCAGTCTTACAACAGAGAAGAGTAAGTTGAATCCACTACTCAGTCTTACAACAGAGAAGTGTAAGTTGAATTAACTACTCACTCTTAAAAAAGAGAAGTGTAAGTTGAATTAACTACTCACTCTTAAAAAAGAGAATTGTAAATTGAATTGCTCACCCAACAGAAATAGGAGAGAGCGATGATACAATATGTGCACTTCAAATGAAAACATACTGCTAATAAAGACTTGACCACACTGCAAAGTACATTTTTAAAGAACTTCCTTTAAGATGTTGCCAGGAAGGCCAAGTCTACTCATCACTATTGCTGCAACAGGAATCTTTGTACAGATGCTTGTATATGTATTCTGAGGCCAAATGCCTGGTCTTCTCTGAGATCAACATTAATGTCATGCACACTTTGATTACAGACTCTTTACAAAGGAGATCAACTACAGTGAGATAGTTGTGAAAGAAGCAGAGCACACTGCAAAAACAACCCAAATGTGTCTGTGTTCCCCAGGGAGCACTCACCTCAGTGTTCCACACATGTAGTTTCCCATGGTGAGTTAGCTGATCCGAGGAGCCGGAGTTGGAGCACGCTCAGAACATACCAGGTGTTGAGGTCACGGTGCACAGGCACCGGTTGGCACGACAACTTTGTTCTATTGCACTTAACGTTCAAGTGGCATTGCTTCAGCCCCCGCTCTGACAGCATGAGAGAGTGAGGAAGAACAGAGAGAGAGAGAGGAAGAAAAGAGAGAGAGAGAGAGATAGGAAGAACAGAGAGTGAGAGAGAGAGAGAGCGCGACAGAGAGAGAGCACGAGAGAGACAGAGAGTGAGAGAGAGTGAGAGAGAGAGAGAGAGAGCACGGCAGAGAGAGAGCACGAGAGAGAGAGATAGAGAGTGAGTGAGAGAGAGAGCACGGCAGAGAGAGAGCACGAGAGAGAGAGATAGAGAGCACGGCAGAGAGAGAGAGAGCATGCGACAGAGAGAGAGAGAGCACGAGAGAGAGAGATAGAGAGAGAGAGAGAGCACGGCAGAGAGAGAGAGAGAGAGAGCATGCGACAGAGAGAGAGAGAGGGAGAGGTCTGTTTGTGTAATATACATATTTCCTGTGCTATATTTCCAGCAGGCCTTTTATCACAACTAATAGAACTAACTTACACACCACCCTCCCACCCAGAAACACAAACACACACACACACCCAGACACACACACACACACACACCCACCCACACACACAAACACACATGGTGTATGGTGAACAGAGCACAATGTGAGAAAGCAGGACTATCTATGTCAAGCTTTGCATGATGTCCATGCAAATATTTAAATGAATTGGCAAAACCCAAAATATGTTCCATTTGAGAGTAGAGAGCATGACTTACCTGCAAATGGAGCTGAAATAGAATCAACAGGGAGAATATTGTCATAGTCCCGTGGCCAACAGGATTCACGTTATGTAGCTACTATACAGTAACTGCCATATATTCACATGTTACTGTATGTGTTGTGGTTCAAAGGATATCAACACACACATGTTCACACACACGCACACACACACGCACACACGCACACACCCACACACGCACACACACACACACACACACACACACACACACACACACACACACACACACACACACACACACACACACACACACACACACACACACACACACACACACACACACACACACACACACACACAATAACATAAACACTTCCTGACTTAGGCAAAACAGTAAATGATCAGTCAGACCAAAGTATTACAGTGTATACAAGTTATGCAATGCAATCTCTGTAAATAGTCTCTTTGCAGAAATGTATTTCACTCAGTTGCCAGTCCAGTACTACTAGAGCATGAAGCTATTGAACTGAACTAACAATGTTATCGTTTGAGACAATATCATGCATGTTACAGATGGTATTTTTGGAACTTGTGCGCTGTAGAAAATGCTAACTTTAACTGTCACTATTTTAACTATATAGCCCCCTCTTCTGGCAATTCAAGGAATTATTACATTACCATATGCAAAACGTGCACGTGTGCATAGAAGATGAAACAAAAGCCAACTTTCTCTCTCTGTCTCAGCCTGGCTTCATCTCAAGTGAATGGACAATGGAGAAGTCAGAGAGTTAACAGTGAACATCATCACAGCTGTGTTTGCGGTCATTACTCCACTGACTTCGGTCTCACGTACAGTTGAGACTGAGACATTCAAAGGAAAGAAGGACATATGTAAATATAGCCATTCTGCTTGATGTGGACTGTAATAATGCTGTGTGTTGTCGTCATAGCTGTTGTTAGTGGATGTACTGTATGTAATCTCAGGTCTCACTTCACATGACGAGCCTTACCCCAAAGCAGTGGTGAAATAGGACCCTCAAGTAAAAGTTCAAGTCATCCAGTAAAATACTACTTGAGTCAAAGTCTCAAAGTATATTGTTTTAAATATACTTAAGTATCAAAAGTAAACTTGTAAATAATTTCAAATGCCCTATATTAAGCCAACCAGACAGCACCATTTTCATGTTTTTAAATGTAAGGATAGTCAGGGGCCCACTTCAGCACTCAGACATCATTTACAATTTCCAAATGAAGCATGCGTGTTTTGTGAGTCCGCCAGATCAGGCAGTAGGGGTGACCAGGGATGTTCTCTTGATAAGTGTGTGAATTAGACTATTTTCCTGTCCTGTTAAGCATTCCGAATGTAACAAGTACTTTTGAAAACGTATGGAGTAAAAAGAGCATTACTTCCTTTAGGAATGTAGTGAAGTAAAAGTAAACATGTCAAAAATATAAATGAAGGGAAAGGGGGAAAGGGAAAGGGGGAAAGGGAAAGGGGGATAGGGAAAGGGGGAAAGGGGGATGGGGAAAGGGGGATAGGGAAAGGGGGAAAGGGAAAGGGGATAGGGAAAGGGGAAAGGGAAAGGGGGAAAGGGAAAGGGGATAGGGAAAGGGGATAGGGAAAGGGGATAGGGAAAGGGGATAGGGAAAGGGGGAGAGGGAAAGGGGGATAGGGAAAGGGGGATAGGGAAAGGGGAAAGGGAAAGGGGGATAGGGAAAGGGGGAAAGGGAAAGGGAAAGGGGGATAGGGAAAGGGGGATAGGGAAAGGGGGAAAGGGAAAGGGGATAGGGAAAGGGGGATAGGGAAAGGGGATAGGGAAAGGGGAAAGGGAAAGGGGGATAGGGAAAGGGGGAAAGGGAAAGGGGATAGGGAAAGGGGGAAAGGGAAAGGGGGATAGGGAAAGGGGAAAGGGAAAGGGGATAGGGAAAGGGGATAGGGAAAGGGGGAAAGGGAAAGGGGATAGGGAAAGGGAAAGGGGGAAAGGGAAAGGGGGATAGGGAAAGGGGATAGGGAAAGGGGGAAAGCGAAAGGGGGATAGGAAAAGGGGGATAGGGAAAGGGGGAATCGGAAAGGGGGATAGGGGAAGGGGAAGGGGAAAGGGGGATAGGGAAAGGGGGATAGGGAAAGGGGAAAGGGAAAGGGGATAGGGGAAGGGGAAGGGAAAGGGGGAAAGGGAAAGGGGGAAAGGGAAAGGGGGAAAGGGGGAAAGGGCAAGGGGATAGGGAAAGGGGGAAAGGGAAAGGGGATAGGGAAAGGGGGATAGGGAAAGGGGGAAAGGGAAAGGAAGATAGGGAAAGGGGGATAGGGAAAGGGGGATAGGGAAAGGGGGAAAGGGAAGGGGGAAAGGGAAAGGGGGAAAGGGAAAGGGGGAAAGGGAAAGGGGGATAGGGAAAGGGGGAAAGGGAAAGGGGGAAAGGGAAGGGGGAAAGGGAAAGGGGGAAAGGGAAAGGGGGATAGGGAAAGGGGGATAGGGAAAGGGGATGGGGGATAGGGAAAGGGGGATAGGGAAAGGGGGATAGGGAAAGGGGGAAAGGGAAAGGGGGATAGGGGGAAGGGGGAAAGGGAAAGGGGGATAGGGAAAGGGGGATAGGGAAAGGGGGAAAGGGTAAGGGGGATAGGGAAAGGGGGAAAGGGGGATAGGGAAAGGGGGAAAGGGAAAGGGGGAAAGGGAAAGGGGGAAAGGGGGAAAGGGGGATAGGGAAAGGGGTTAGGGAAAGGGGGATAGGGAAAGGGGGTTAGGAAAAGGGGGATAGGGGAAGGGGGATAGGGAAAAGGGGATAGGGAAAGGGGATAGGGAAATGGGGATAGGGGAAGGGGTTTGGGAAAGGGGGATAGGGAAAGGGGGAAAGGGAAAGGGGGATAGGGAAAAGGGGATAGGGAAAGGGGATAGGGAAAGGGGATAGGGAAATGGGGATAGGGAAAGGGGGATAGGGAAAGGGGGATAGGGAAAGGGGTTTGGGAAAGGGGGATAGGGAAAGGGGGATAGGGAAAAGGGGATAGGGAAAGGGGATAGGGAAATGGGGATAGGGAAAGGGGTTTGGGAAAGGGGGATAGGGAAATGGGGATAGGGAAAGGGGTTTGGGAAAGGGGGATAGGGAAAGGGGGATAGGGAAAGGGGTTTGGGAAAGGGGGATAGGGAAAGGGGGATAGGGAAAGGGGGATAGGGAAAGGGGTTTGGGAAAGGGGGATAGGGAAAGGGGGATAGGGAAAGGGGGATAGGGAAAGGGGGATAGGGAAAGGGGATTGGGAAAGGGGGTTAGGGAAAGGGGGATAGGGAAAAGGGGATAGGGAAAGGGGATAGGGAAATGGGGATAGGGAAAGGGGTTTGGGAAAGGGGGTTAGGGAAAGGGGGATAGGGAAAGGGGTTTGGGAAAGGGGGTTAGGGAAAGGGGGATAGGGAAAAAGGGATAGGGAAAGGGGATAGGGAAATGGGGATAGGGAAAGGGGTTTGGGAAAGGGGGATAGGGAAAGGGGTTTGGGAAAGGGGGATAGGGAAAGGGGGATAGGGAAAGGGGATACCTAGTCAGTTGTACAACTGAATGCCTTCAACTGAACTGTGTGTTCCGCATTTAGCCCAACCCCTCTGAATCAGAGAGGTGTGGGAGGCTGCCTTTATAGACAGAGTACAGATACCCCAAAAAACAACATATTTTTACAACTTTAGACCTCTGGCCTAAAGCATATGCATTTACATTGTAGTTGCATATGAATGTGCATACTGTAGACATTACAGTGTAGTTAGATTGGTTTTAGGCCACTTCATTTAAAGTGGGATTGATTTAGATTTTTAGATTAATTTAAAATGTCTTCCGTTCAGATATCAGAAATTAATTTGTTCATTTTGGCAGTGATGTCATCCTAAAGTGCATCAATAAGACTTGGAGTGAGAATCTTCATCATCTGGAGTTTAAACCTGCGTGGCAGAGTCTTGAATATACAGCCATTTTGAGAACCGATACCAGAACATATGTAATGACAGCAAACTCCTGCTCAATGCCTCCCCTGGAGAACCCTTCCTGTTTATTCCAGAATTTTCCATCAAGGATGAGGGAGTGGGAGATAGTTTACAAAGGAGGGAGCCACGATGCACATATACATGTTTTGCCAATGGATAAGACAACATCTCCATCTGACCTGTTTAGATTTAGTGTATTTTTTTGTGAAGGCCTGTGCCTTTTTAGCTTTATTTTGTTTGTGCTAAAAGCCTGTTCTTTTTCTGACATATTCCTTCACAGTTCCATTGTAAATTTCAGTGGCTCTTATTCCTTCCTCGCCCCTGTGTTTAGCTCCTCCCACAGTGTCTGCCTGGCTGGAGTGGGAGGGCAGTAAGAGGGTGGCTGTGCGTTTAGCTGAAGGGGGGAAACCAGCTGCCTCCATCTCCTGGAGGAACACATGGAACTCTACTTCAACCACAGCCGGCACTATAAAGACCATACAGAACCAAGACGGCTCCTACTCTGTGGAGAGACGGTTGGTCCTGCCTGATAGTGGCTCTGAAGACCACCTGATCTGTGCTGTCATACACCCCTCCAGGGCAGAGAAGCACATTGAGACAAACCTGGCATTTTGTGGTGGGTTAATTTTATTTAGAAACATATAATATTGTGTTATATCGTATAACATATCATATCACATTCTTTCAATCCTTTGTGCAGGGAAGAAGCAGTCTGGTAATTTGGGGATGGACATCTCTCATATCCTGAAGATTGCAGACATCTGCACAATTCCCATCCTCCTGACCATGGCGTATGTAGTGAGAGGAGGATGCAAGGTGAATTACAGTAATACACACACATCCAGACACACACCTTTGGTATGTTGTGTCATCTGCAGTACGTCTGTGGCTTTGTAACTGCCTCATTTTGCTTGCAGAAACCATCTCAGAAATCAGAAGTGGAACTGAGTGAGCTGAGAATACAGGAAGCTGACGTAAAACAAAGAGGCAGTATGTGTGAGCCTCTATGATGATGTGATATCATTTTCATTCAATTTTAACAGCTGTGTAACAACTATTTGACTGTCTTTTAAATAATATATTTTGAGGCATAAAGTTCAATGAGACATTTATTTCAACTGTAGCTCAGTTACTTAAATAAAGAAATACGTTACTCAAGAACAGAACAGTGCTTCACTAATTTATTTACCAAAAAATGAAAAAATGCCACTCTTGTAACTTACTATAAAGGTTTGGGGAAAAACAGTAGCCACTGATGAGCTCTGATAGTGACAAAGGTGGACGTTTCTTACCACTGGGGTGGTGTAGTTGCTAAATGAAAGCTAGCAGCATGGTCAATCTGGCATCTGCATTGGCCATACAGCATTTACTGTGATGCAGCCTCTGCAGAAGTCAGGGCATTCATACGTCTTGCACTTCGCGGTGCAGAGCAGGGTTGTTGTGAAGGAAGTTGTCAAGGAAGGGTGTTCGTGTTTATACAGGATGTACCACCCCCACCTACCGCCAACCAATCATGTTAATGAGGAGCTGTAACGATTTATATGGAGCCCTCTACAATGCTGCAAAATGTGTGAGGCACACGACATTGCTGTACAGAGCTTGATTTGGCCTCCGCAGACCTCTGGAGGCTCCACGATAGCACCACACCCTCCATACGGAGCCTCCAGACCTGTATAAATAATGTGACCCCGCCACCATTTTTAGACACAGATGGGTAAAAAGATGGGTACCGGTAGCTAATTTAACCTTTTAATGCAGTGGGCTAAATCAGGGTCACACAGAGTGTTTCTTGGTAGTCTTAAACTAATCTACTTTTAAACAACAGTATACATCTCACACACATGGTTATGGGCTGAGAAAAAGAAGACACCTGTTCCATTTCATACAGTGCCTTGCGAAAGTATTCAGCCCCCTTGAACTTTGCGACCTTTTGCCACATTTCAGGCTTCAAACATAAAGATATAAAACTGTATTTTTTTGTGAAGAATCAACAACAAGTGGGACACAATCATGAAGTGGAACGACATTTATTGGATGTTTCAAACTTTTTTAACAAATCAAAAAACGGAAAAATTGGGCGTGCAAAATGATTTAGCAGTCAGTGGCTCTGGATGAAGAGGAAAGACCCCAGCTGGGCCCCGAAGTGAGAGGGCCAGGAGGTATGCGGTCAACAATGCTTGACTCAGGGAGGAGGACGCCCCTGCCATGCATAGTCCCATGGGATGTTGGCTATCAACAACAAGGCAACTCCTATGACTAATTGGGAATGGGACGCAAGCGTAGGATTGATCACCCTGTCGCTGGCCGCCTTTGGGGAGGGTGTATAGTGTGAATGGCCGAAACACCCTAGGAACCAAAGGTACACTACTGACGATGCGCTCCCCAAATTTCACCACGCTCACTGTTCATTAACTCTTGGAAGTGCTTGCACAAAGGATAGTAACATCTCATCCTGTCTTCTTGGAATCGATGAAGCTGGATTTAACCTTGCCAAAACACGGCGCAGAGGAAGGAATGTTATAGGTCAAAGGGTCACTGTGGAGGTTCCAGGCCAAAGGGGGGGAAATATCACCATGTGTGCTGCAATGGCCAATGATGGTTTGCTTCTCAACACACCACTCATTGGCCCATACAACACAGAAAGGCTTATAGCTTTCCTAGAACAGTTGTGCCCACTGTCGTTTAGCAATCTCAAAAAACTGTAAGAATAAATTGTTATTTTCAATGATGGCCTAGGAACAGTGGGTTAACTGCCTATTCAGGCGCAGAAGGACAGATTTGTACCTTGTCAGCTTGGGGATTTGAACTTGCAACCTTTCAGTTAATAGTCCAACGCTACAACCACTAGGCTACCCTGCCGTGTACAAAAGATAGCCCTATTTGGTAAAATACCAAGTCCATATTATGGCAGGAACAGCTCAAATAAGCAAAGAGAAATGACAGTCCATCATTACTTTAAGACATGAAGGTCAGTCAATTCTGAGAATTTCAAGAACTTTGAAAGTTTCTTCAAGTGCAGTCGCAAAAACCATCAAGCGCTATGATGAGTTACCAGCCTAAGACATTTCAGCCCAAATAAATGCTTCACAGAGTTCAAGAAACAGACACATCTCAACATCAACTGTTCAGAGTAGACTGTGTGAATCAGGCCTTCAGAGTCGAATTGCTGCAAAGAAACCACTACAAAAGGACACCAATAAGAACAAGAGACTTACTTGGTCCAAGAAACACGAGCAATGGACATTAGACTGGTGGAAATCTGTCCTTGAGTCCAAATGGTCCCAACCGCCGTGTCTTTGTGAGATGCGAAGTAGGTGAACGGATGATCTCCGGATGTGTGATCCCACTGTGAAGCATGGAGGAGGAGTTGTGATGGTGTGGGGGAGCTTTGCTGGTGACACTGTCTGTGATTTATTTAGAATTCAAGGCACACTTAACCAGCATGGCTATTACAGCACTCTGCAGCGATACATCATCCCATCTGGTTTTCTCTTAGTGGGACAATCGTTTGTTTTTCAGCAGATCGCTACTTTGAAGAATATAACATCTAAAATATGTTTTGATTTGTTTAACACTTTTTTGGTTATTACATGATTCCAAATGTTTTATTTCATAACTTTATTTCATTATTCTACAATGTGGAAAATAGTACAAATAAAGAAAAACCCTTGAATGGTACTGTACATCACAGAAGACTTGAATGGTACTGTACATCACAGAAGACTTGAATGGTACTGTACATCACAGAAGACTTGAATGGTACTGTACATCACAGAAGACTTGAATGGTACTGTACATCACAGAAGACTGAATTGTAACAAAACTGTTTGACATAGATTCACTGGTTTGTATAAGCAAAAAAAAAATGAAATTATGAAAAATATTAATAGCATTCCACCCATGAGGCCACTAGTTCATCTGACTGCAGGAAAGGGCTGCTAAATCAATTGAATGAGCAACATTTATGCAAAGTCCTCCAATGGTACCCCTGAAGAGACATGGAATAAAAAGACAGGTAGCCCTATGATACAAAACACAACCCAACATCAGTAGCTACAGAAAAGTTGGCTATGTCAGGTATGCTGATGTAGTAGGGCAGGAAGTGAAAACCACTAAGATACGCAGGAGAGAGAGAGAAGGAGAGAGAGTGAGAGAAAGAGAGAGATCGACAGTACATATCATCAGTGTCACTTCATGTGCGTATACACAGAGGGTCTGCTCTAACTGAGTGACACGGACGTGACCTGTTTTGAGAGCTCATAAGACATTGCATCTTTGCTCTGATGTACCGTCCGCGTTCTGACCACATCCTGCTGGTCCTATGCCTCCTGTTTCTGCTCTGTGTCCATGGCAACACTCAAGGTAAGATGCCAATTTGTGTCATACCATGCAAAACAAATAATTTCCGTGCTACATTATGATCCACAAAAAATACAGTTCAAGAGGGGTGATGGACAGTATCAAAAACTTCTCAACTGACTTCTGAATGAAGTATGAGAGGTCATCATGTTTGAATGGATTATATGATCAATGTGATCCAGTGTGATCTACAGCATGAGCAGTATGAACCATTAGTCATTCATTTCAGCTGATTCCACTATCTTTTTTCAGACCAAGGCCCTACATGTGAGGTGCGAGTGAAAAGAAACACCATTTGGAATGCTGTCCCTCAGAAAGCCCTAACAATCAACTGCCCTGTGAGACACTGTGGAGAAAAGCTACACGCCACCTGGTGTAGATTTGTGGATCTATTAAACTGCGAACAGATACATGAGACAGAGCAAGTCACATTTGGATGGAGGCAAAAAGATATTTTGATTTTGAATTTTAAAAAGATATCTATCAATGACGATGGTTTGTACAGATGTGGAGTTGCTGAAAATGGGTCAACAACTGTTAGCCATGCTATCAAAGTCTCTGTCTCAGGTAACCAACCAAAGCTAATTTAATCTTTCAATCTAATGTCTTAGGATGGATCGATAGATACTAAGTTGTTCTGGAAGCCGTTGTTGTCTGACAAACGTCCGGGGGCGGCCTAGGAAAAACATTAAGCCCTGGCATTTTAGCCACACATTACCGCTTGTGCACCATCATGCACTATTACATTTAGAGCCAATCTATTAAGGAACTGGCAATACATCTGTGTTGCCCTGTTTTCTTCCTAACTCCACTGCACTCACCTCTGAACTGCCTCTGCTAAGCCTCCCCATATAGTTAGTGACCTTACATATATAATATAGAGCCAAAATGGTAAAACTGACAGTACATATGTGTCAGTGTGTGTCTCTCTCTATTCCTACCTCCACTGCACTTGACTGCTGAGCTGTCTGGAACAGTAGCTGTCTGTGCTGCTAAGCCTAGCATAACTGGGACCAGAAGACCAGGGGACCACACTGCCTGTGCTGGGCCCAGCAGTCCCCTAGGGTAACAATTTATTTAATGGTCCATAATAAACCATTATTAAGGCATTTATAAGGCATTTACAAAGTGTTTGCTCACCATTTGTGACTCATTACTCCCATATTTGTAAATGTTAGTAAGCTAGTTATTCACACATTCACACATATATTAAACATCCTGTGTTGTGTGTCCTTTACCAGGTACTGCAGGAATGTCTACCATGGCAAGCTCATCTTTTTCCCTGAGAAATTACATTGGTCACTCAAAACATTTATAAAGTATTTAGATAACACAACGTGCCATTGGAACACAGGAGTGATGGTTGCTGATAATGGGCCTCTGTAAGCCTATGTAGATATTCCATAAAAAATCTACAGTTTCTAGCTAAAATGGTCATTTACAGCATTAGCCATGTCTACACTGTATTTCTGATCAATGTTATGTTATTTTAATGGACAAAAAATGTGCTTTTCTTTCAAAAACCCCAAAGTGAGTCCAAACTTTTGAACAGTAGTGTATGTATACATGTATATATATATATATATATATATATATATATATATATATATATATATATATATATATATATATATATATATATATACACAGACAGTCCTTGAATTGACCTTTAACATAGGATTATCAATTATTGTGCATTAATTCAGTGTTTCATTGTAATACATGATGACTTGAATAAAAAGCAGTGGCACTGTATGTAATGTCTTATGTCTATTGACTTATATGTCATACAAGACAATCAAATGACTTTTTAGGTTATAGCAAGTTAATACCTGTCATATCTGTTACCCTGAATCCCCCTTCCCTAATTTAGGCCTAGGTGTTATTTAGCCTACTAGTTCATACCATATACTGGTATCTGTGTCAGTGTCTGTCTTTCTCTGTTTTGTCCCAACCTTGACTGCACTGTCTTTTACAGCAGCAGCTGATCTGTTGGTGCTAAGCCTAGCATCATTTATCAGCACAGACACAGGCACAGCATTCGGTCCAGCAGAACCAGAACTTTTTGAAAATAAGTTGGTTAATTTCACACATTTAGCAGTGTTGGCCTCAAGCATTTATTCGATCTCTAACTTTTCCCGCACCGTTTTTCCATTTTTTTGCGATCCATGATCTAGGCTGACTGATGACAGAGTTCTAGCTGGTCTCTTTGCTGATGTGCATTTGACTTTGAATGTGCATTTTATGTGTGACCTCAGCTCAGCCCACTGGTCAGGCAAATGTTCAAATATATTATTTTGATAACATAATAATATACAGGCCCATCGACCACTGGCAGTGCCCCTTTTTATTTTTTTGTTCCTCCCCAAAAATACATTTGTCGATTTTTCGAACATTTGTCGAATTGCCAGATGGCTAATCCGCTTATGCAAACTTCTTTCTATAGATAGCAACCTGGAGATTACAAGCACAGCAGACCACAACACAAGTAAGACCATGTTTTATGCATTTTACCAGGCATTCAGTCACATTACATTAACTAGTAGGCCTATGTGACAACTGTGTCTGTCGTTAAGACCTGTCTTACTACTCTAACAGATGACTCAACGGGTGCAAGGCGTGATAGGAATGATCCAAGCTTCATGCCTTATGTTTACATCTGTGTGGGAATAGTAGTCCTGGTGGTCATTGTGACAGCATTTTCTTTCTTCTGTCTACATGCATATAAAGGTGAGTAACGCTATTGATTTAATACTGAAAATGTATGTTTTTTTACAAGGTTGAAATAAAGAATTCAAATGTTACGTTTCTACAATGGATGTCTTTTTCAGGACCCAGCAGGTCAACAGAAAATAGAACAAAGAAGCAGGTAAAGCAATAAAATAATTGTATTTCTTACAGCATCTCATAATTAACCAACATGGCATCTGTTAACATGACAATACCGGTCCTCAGTACACCTGCTTGCATGTGAAGGCTAAACGTAATGAAGGGTAGCATTACTATGCTGCCATGTCTAAATGCCTCTGTCTAAATCAGATATGGGCAACTTTGATGGGGGTGGGTGTGAACTCACAAGCCGCAGTCGCTTGCAGGTCTTCCTACCCACGTCCATACACATCCACACACTAACCTTTTGAGGGACCTAAGTGCAATTATACACATTTTGCCATGGGGCTTAGAGAAAATTGAGCCGTTTTAAAGCAAGTTTGCTGCAATTCTGCACATTTTACCATGGTGCGGAGAGGAGATTTTGCAATTTTATAACAACTTTTGATGCAAGTTTTATAGCAAAAAAAAATGTTTGCTAATTTTTTACAGCTAATTTCCTGTAATTCTGTAATTTCCTGTAATTCTACACATTTTGATTTGACATTTTTAATATGATATTAGTAATTTGATCATGACTAATAGAAGTTTAGATAGCTGGCTCAACTAATTTACCAATCTAAAACATTTGAGCTGACACAGGCTGATTGAGGTACTGTCAGTGACTGACATAACAAGAGAAAAACTGCTGATGCACGACCACATTTTGAAATTTCACCTCCTGTATTCTACTTTTCTAACTATCAACAGTAAGTTGAGACCCCGACTGAATTTTCTTTCTCCCAAAATAATAATAACAATAATATGAATGATATTTTGGGGAGGAGGGATTGATCCACGGGTCTTAAAAAGGGGGGCCGCCAGATGCCCATCCCTGGTCTAAATGTCTCTTCCTGTGTTTATGACACAGGAGATGTCCACACTGGCAGCACCATGTCCAGACCTCTCCTTCAACCCTGAGGGAACCTTTCCATCATCACCATCCACCCCAAACCCCGTACAGCCTGCCAATCTCTATGACAACGGTCTCTACTGTAACCACATCAATGGGGAAAATGGAGCTCTACCATCCTCCAACAACAGAGCAGGAGGTCAAGTGTCAAGCCACCTTGTGTATGCTTCCCTGAACCACGAGACCACCAGGGGGTCCCTGAGATCACCCCATATTCCGACCCCGCAGGATACGTTCTCTGAGTACGCAGCCATCCGGGTCTACTCAGCACTGAGAGAGACCTCAGCCAGACCCTAACAGTACAGTGCTGTAAGTTGTGTTCTTTGATGGTTGTTTTCACACAGAGGAAGAGGAAAGCTGAACATTTTTGTTTATGAAAATTTGACTCATCGGGGGATCTGTTTTCATATTATATTTTTTGGGGGCACTTTGGGGGCGGCAGGGTAGCTTAGTTGTTAGAGCGTTGGACTAGTAACCGGAAGGTTGCAAGTTCAAATCCCCGAGCTGACAAGGTACAAATCTGTCGTCCTGCCCCTGAACAGGCAGTTAACCCACTGTTCCCAGGCCGTCATTGAAAATAAGAATTTGTTCTTAACTGACTTGCCTGGTTAAATAAAGGTAAAATAAAAAATAAAATATAATTGTCACGCACTCAATGACACACACTTCCTGGTGTAATTGCAACGGTGAGCAATGTGTTAACCGCAGTGCAGCAGTGTTTGAGAGAAGAAGATGTAAAGGTGACTGAGAGGTGTTAGAACTAGAGAGCATGTGCTTCTGAGTG
This sequence comes from Oncorhynchus keta, assembly GCF_023373465.1. Taxonomy (NCBI): domain Eukaryota; kingdom Metazoa; phylum Chordata; class Actinopteri; order Salmoniformes; family Salmonidae; genus Oncorhynchus; species Oncorhynchus keta. Next base: position 18,401,018 of record NC_068454.1, on the reverse strand, counting down.
AACATCCTTCACATCAGAGTTAGAGGAGCAAAGGTGTCGCTAACTCTCACTTCAAGATATTTCACACATAATGATGGGAAAACCATCATTTGTTAATTACTATCAAGAAATACATGGTATATTCAAAAGTATGTGGACACCCATTCAAATGAGTGGATTTGGCTATTTCAGCCACATCATTGCTAGCAGGTGTATAAAATTGAGCACACAGCCATTCAATCTCCATAAACAAACACTGTCAGTAGAATGGCCTTACTGAAGAGCTCAGTGACTTTCAACATGGCATCGTCATAGAATGCCACCTTTCCAAATAGTTAGTTTGTCAAATTTCTGTCCTGCTTGAGCTGCCCGGGTCAACTGTAAGTACTGTTATTGTGAAGTGAAACGTCTAGGAGCAAAAAAAATCGCACAGAACGGGACCGCCGAGTGCTGAAGAGCAGCTTGTAAAAATCGTCTCTCCTCGGTTGCAACACTCACTTCCAAGTACCAAACTGCCTCTCCAAGCAATGTCAGCTGTTCGTCAAGAGATTCATGAAATGGGTTTCCATGGCCTAGTAGCTGCACACAAGCCTAAGATCACCATGCGCAATGCCAAGTGTTGGCTGAAGTGATGTAAAGCTCGCCGCCATTGGACTCTGGAGCAGTGGAAATGTGTTCTCTAGAGTGATGAATCACGCATCACCATCTGGCAGTCCGATGGATGAATTTGTTTTTGGGGCTGATTTTAATAGTCTGGGCCAGCAAAATTGCTGCAGCAATGACCCAACATCTAGTGGAAAGCCTTCCCAGAACAGTGGAGGCTGTTATGGCAGCAAAAAGTTGACCAACTCCATATTATGATTTCGGAATTAGATATTCGACAAGCAGGTGTCCACATACTTTTGGTCTTTTAGAGTGTATTTTAATGATAAAATCCATTAGCTATTTTGGTGATTATAAGTGAGGATATAAAAGTGGGAAATGATTCATACCTAACATTTTATGACTCTGTGTGTGTTTAGGTGTGTGTGTGTGTGTGTGTGTGTGTGTGTGTGTGGGTCTGCTTGTGACTCATTCAGTAAGTGATATATATGTACATGAACGAGTTCATGTGTTAGCATGTGTGTGCTGGCTACAGGTTAATGTGTTTGCACGCGTGTGCTGGCTACAGGTTAATATGTTAGCAAGCGTGTGCTGGCTACAGGTTAATGTGTTAGCAAGCGTGTGCTGGCTACAGGTTAATATGTTAGCAAGCGTGTGCTGGCTACAGGTTAATGTGTTAGCAAGCGTGTGCTGGCTACAGGTTAATGTGTTAGCAAGCGTATGCTGGCTACAGGTTAATATGTTAGCAAGCGTGTGCTGGCTACAGGTTAATGTGTTAGCAAGCGTGTGCTGGCTACAGGTTAATACGTTAGCAAGCGTGTGCTGGCTACAGGTTAATGTGATTGCACGCATGTGCTGGCTACAGGTTAATATGTTAGCAAGCGTGTGCTGGCTACAGGTTAATATGTTAGCAAGCGTGTGCTGGCTACAGGTTAATGTGTTAGCAAGCGTGTGCTGGCTACAGGTTAATACGTTAGCATGCGTGTGCTGGCTACAGGTTAATACGTTAGCATGCGTGTGCTGGCTACAGGTTAATATGTTAGCAAGCGTGTGCTGGCTACAGGTTAATGTGTTAGCAAGCGTGTGCTGGCTACAGGTTAATACGTTAGCAAGCGTGTGCTGGCTACAGGTTAATATGTTAGCAAGCGTGTGCTGGCTACAGGTTAATATGTTAGCAAGCGTGTGCTGGCTACAGGTTAATATGTTAGCAAGCGTGTGCTGGCTACAGGTTAATACGTTAGCAAGCGTGTGCTGGCTACAGGTTAATATGTTAGCAAGCGTGTGCTGGCTACAGGTTAATGTGTTAGCAAGCGTGTGCTGGCTACAGGTTAATACGTTAGCATGCGTGTGCTGGCTACAGGTTAATACGTTAGCATGCGTGTGCTGGCTACAGGTTAATACGTTAGCATGCGTGTGCTGGCTACAGGTTAATACGTTAGCATGCGTGTGCTGGCTACAGGTTAATACGTTAGCAAGCGTGTGCTGGCTACAGGTTAATACGTTAGCATGCGTGTGCTGGCTACAGGTTAATACGTTAGCATGCGTGTGCTGGCTACAGGTTAATACGTTAGCATGCGTGTGCTGGCTACAGGTTAATACGTTAGCATGCGTGTGCTGGCTACAGGTTAATACGTTAGCATGCGTGTGCTGGCTACAGGTTAATATGTTAGCATGCGTGTGCTGGCTACAGGTTAATACGTTAGCAAGTGTGTGCTGGCTACAGGTTAATGTGTTTGTATGCGTGTGCTGGCTACAGGTTAATACGTTAGCAAGTGTGTGCTGGCTACAGGTTAATACGTTAGCAAGTGTGTGCTGGCTACAGGTTAATACGTTAGCAAGCGTGTGCTGGCTACAGGTTAATACGTTAGCAAGTGTGTGCTGGCTACAGGTTAATACGTTAGCAAGCGTGTGCTGGCTACAGGTTAATACGTTAGCAAGTGTGTGCTGGCTACAGGTTAATACGTTAGCAAGCGTGTGCTGGCTACAGGTTAATATGTTAGCAAGCGTGTGCTGGCTACAGGTTAATATGTTAGCATGCGTGTGCTGGCTACAGGTTAATACATTAGCATGCGTGTGCTGGCTACAGGTTAATGTGTTTGTATGCGTGTGCTGGCTACAGGTTAATATGTTAGCATGCGTGTGCTGGCTACAGGTTAATATGTTAGCATGCGTGTGCTGGCTACAGGTTAATACATTAGCATGCGTGTGCTGGCTACAGGTTAATACGTTAGCATGCGTGTGCTGGCTACAGGTTAATACGTTAGCAAGCGTGTGCTGGCTACAGGTTAATACGTTAGCAAGTGTGTGCTGGCTACAGGTTAATACGTTAGCAAGCGTGTGCTGGCTACAGGTTAATACGTTAGCAAGTGTGTGCTGGCTACAGGTTAATGTGTTTGTATGCGTGTGCTGGCTACAGGTTAATATGTTAGCAAGCGTGTGCTGGCTACAGGTTAATGTGTTAGCAAGCGTGTGCTGGCTACAGGTTAATGTGTTAGCAAGCGTGTGCTGGCTACAGGTTAATACGTTAGCAAGCGTGTGCTGGCTACAGGTTAATGTGTTTGTATGCGTGTGCTGGCTACAGGTTAATGTGTTTGTATGCGTGTGCTGGCTACAGGTTAATACGTTAGCAAGCGTGTGCTGGCTTCAGGTTAATATGTTAGCAAGCGTGTGCTGGCTACAGGTTAATACGTTAGCAAGCGTGTGCTGGCTACAGGTTAATGTGTTTGTATGCGTGTGCTGGCTACAGGTTAATACGTTAGCATGCGTGTGCTGGCTACAGGTTAATACGTTAGCAAGCGTGTGCTGGCTACAGGTTAATACGTTAGCAAGCGTGTGCTGGCTACAGGTTAATGTGTTTGTATGCGTGTGCTGGCTACAGGTTAATACGTTAGCAAGCGTGTGCTGGCTACAGGTTAATACGTTAGCAAGCGTGTGCTGGCTACAGGTTAATGTGTTTGTATGCGTGTGCTGGCTACAGGTTAATGTGTTTGTATGCGTGTGCTGGCTACAGGTTAATGTGTTTGTATGCGTGTGCTGGCTACAGGTTGGGGAGCATTCCATGGTTTATGTAAAATGTTGAGCTCACTATATTCTGTAACCCAAACAGTGAGTCACTGCAAATAGATATGTTCTCCCTCTTCAGAGACTATGGAAATGTCATGTAAATGTAACATGAATGAAAATGACCGTTTCTCTATGGCTATATGAAGATGACTGTTTCTTTATGGCTATATGATGATGACTGTTTCTCTATGGCTATATGAAGATGACTGTTTTTCTATGGCTATATGAAGATGACTGTTTCTCTATGGCTATATGAAGATGACTGTTTCTCTATGGCTATATGAAGATGACTGTTTCTCTATGGCTATATGATGATGACGGTAATACTTTGCGTAAATGTGATGTTATGTTGGTGTGGCATGATTGTGATCAAGCGGAACATACAGTGACACATTTTAGTCTCAGTTATTGTTGGGTTGGAAACATCTTACAGTAGTTTGAAACCTCACAATTTAAAATTAAGGTTACATGATCACTATGCAGCTCAACTCAATTACAATACATTCACCAGAGACTAGTGATGTCCCTCATTGTGTTGTAAATTGTGACAGTCATAGAGTATTACCATATGAAGAAGGAATGGCTGTTTTTTGAGAGTGCAGAATGAAGCTTTGGTCTTGTCTTACTGGTAATGCCTTTGGTCCCTACACTGCTTCCGTATGTGTTCTGGTAAAATCCTGAGTGAGTGAGTGGTTACTGTAAAGTACTGGGGTTTTCTTTGTGCACCAGATACAGACCCTGTCCTGCACAAGGCTGTGTGCTTGTGGTTTAAAAACACAGTGCACAGGAAGTGCTAGGAGCAGCCCACCACACCAAGACAGCGAGAAACTCTATGCTCTTAGAGATGATGTTAATTCAGAGAGAAACTCTATGCTCAAATAGATTGTTTATTCAGAGAAACTCTATGCTCAGAGAGATAATGTTTATTCAGACAGAAACTCTATGCTCAAATAGATTGTTTATTCAGAGAGAAACTCTCTGCTCAAATAGATTGTTTATTCAGAGAGAAACTATGCTCAGAGAGATAATGTTTATTCAGACAGAAACTCTATGCACAGAGAGATAATGTTTATTCAGACAGAAACTCTATGCTCAGAGAGATGATGTTTATTCAGAGATAAACTCTATGCTCAAATAGATTGTTTATTCAGAGATAAACTCTATGCTCAGAGAGATAATGTTTATTCAGACAGAAACTCTATGCTCAATTAGATTGTTTATTCAGAGAGAAACTCTATGCTCAGAGAGATAATGTTTATTCAGAGAGAAACTCTATGCTCAGAGAGATAATGTTTATTCAGAGAGAAACTATGCTCAGAGAGATTATGTTTATTCAGAGAGAAACTCTATGCTCAGAGAGATAATGTTTATTCAGAGATAAACTCTATGCTCAGAGAGATAATGTTTATTCAGAGAGAAACTATGCTCAGAGAGATTATGTTTATTCAGAGAGAAACTCTATGCTCAGAGAGATAATGTTTATTCAGAGATAAACTCTATGCTCAGAGAGATAATGTTTATTCAGACAGAAACTCTATGCTCAGAGAGATTGTGTTTATTCAGAGATAAACTCTATGCTCAGAGAGATAATGTTTATTCAGACAGAAACTCTATGCTCAGAGAGATAATGTTTATTCAGACAGAAACTCTATGCTCAGAGAGATTATGTTTATTCAGAGAGAAACTCTATGCTCAGAGAGATAATGTTTATTCAGAGATAAACTCTATGCTCAGAGAGATAATGTTTATTCAGACAGAAACTCTATGCTCAGAGAGATGATGTTTATTCAGAGATAAACTCTATGCTCAGAGAGATAATGTTTATTCAGAGATAAACTCTATGCTCAGAGAGATAATGTTTATTCAGACAGAAACTCTATGCTCAGAGAGATTGTGTTTATTCAGAGATAAACTCTATGCACAGAGAGATTATGTTTATTCAGAGAGAAACTCTATGCTCAGAGAGATTATGTTTATTCAGAGAGAAACTCTATGCACTGAGAGATTATGTTTATTGCTATGCTCAGAGAGATTATGTTTATTCAGAGAGAAACTCTATGCTCAGAGAGATAATGTTTATTCAGAGAGAAACTATGCTCAGAGAGATAATGTTTATTCAGAGAGAAACTCTATGCTCAGAGAGATAATGTTTATTCAGAGATAAACTCTATGCTCAGAGAGATAATGTTTATTCAGACAGAAACTCTATGCTCAGAGAGATGATGTTTATTCAGAGATAAACTCTATGCTCAAATAGATTGTTTATTCAGAGATAAACTCTATGCTCAGAGAGATAATGTTTATTCAGACAGAAACTCTATGCACTGAGAGATTATGTTTATTCAGAGAAAAACTCTATGCTCAGAGAGATTATGTTTATTCAGAGAGAAACTCTATGCTCAGAGAGATTATGTTTATTCAGAGAGAAACTCTATGCTCAGAGAGATTATGTTTATTCAGAGAGAAACTCTATGCTCAGAGAGATTATGTTTATTCAGAGAGAAACTCTATGCTCAGAGATGATGCACTATGGAAATTATCCTGCCAGTGTCGAACCAATGCAAGTTGTCTTGTTTTCTGATTTGACTTATAAAACTTATTGAGACACAAAATATACACTCTTCAGCCTAATTATGCTATTACATTATTGTCATAATTGCTGACACATCCATTAGCCTAACAATCTCAGAAGAGGTCCCATTCGTATCAGTGTAATGGATTTTTATTAGTCTATAAAATAGTCATTTTGAGCCATAAATAAGTAACCTAGGTGTTTTTTGAGAGCAGACCACTGACTGTACCTTGATGCTGTGTTACTTTCAGCTATTGCCCGCCCCCATGTGGCCGTTTGTTGTTATTACAGCTTAATGCTCCACCATAATAATTTCTAAGGCAATAGAGCAAAAGCTAGTTCAGGACATTAAGACAATCTGAGACATGAGGACATACATTATAACTTTGAGGCCATTTTAGGTTTATTGAAAATGCCATGAATACAAGGGTTAATGAACTCCATCTCCCTTCAGATTTGGTTGAATGGAATTTATCTTCCTACTGTGGATGTCTGTCAGTCACAGCCCACACACACTGCCCTTTGTCCTTGTAACACACACACACACACACACACACACACACACACACACACACACACACACACACACACACACACACACACACACACACACACACACACACACACACACACACACACACACACAATCAGCCCCCACTCTCATATCTGCTCATTGGCCTTAGATGCAGCCCTGGACACACTAGTGGCAATGTATGTTTTCTTTAGAGGACAAAGCCCTCGTTCAGCCGCCAGAGGGGTGGCGAGAACACGCCATCTGAGGAAATTTAATTTAATTTTAATTTTACCTTTATTTAACCAGGCAAGTCAGTTAAGAACACATTCTTATTTTCAATGAGGGCCTGGGAACAGTGGGTTAACTGCCTTGTTCAGGGGCAGAACGACAGATTTGTACCTTGTCAGCTCGGGGGTTTGAACTCGCAACCTTCCGGTTACTAGTCCAACGCTCTAACCACTAGGCTACGCTGCCGCCAAAAGAAGGGAGGGAGGGAGGTGTGGGAGGTGTGGATGGAGGGAGGTGTGGATGGATAGATGGATGGATGGATGGATGGGTGGGTGGATAGATGGATAGATGGATGGATGGGTGGTAGATGGATGGATAGATGGATGGATGGAGGGGTGGTAGATGGATGGATGAATGGGTGGATAGATTTATGGATGGAGGGGTGGTAGATGGCTGGATAGATGGATGGATGGATGGATGGGTGGTAGATGGATGGATGGAGGGGTGGTAGATGGATGGATGGGTGGATAGATTTATGGATGGAGGGGTGGTAGATGGCTGGATAGATGGATGATGGAGGGGTGGTAGATGGATGGATAGATGGATGGTTGGAGGGGTGGTAGATGGATGGATAGATGGATGGTTGGAGGGGTGGTAGATGGATGGATAGATGGATGGATGGAGGGGTGGTAGATGGATGGATAGATGGATGGAGGGGTGGTAGATGGGTGGATAGATGGATGGATGGGTGGATGGATGGATGGATGGGTGGATGGATGGATGGAGGGGTGGTAGATGGATGGATGGAGGGGTGGTAGATGGGTGGTGAGAGAGAAATGACAGACTGCATCCAGAAATCATGTGTAAGAGGGGTATGACTGTGGGATTGGTCCAAAATCAACCCTAACAACACACTACACCCAGTCTCATTAGTATGAGGGAAACTGGGTGTGTCACTGGAGGGGGGTTGGAGCAAACGTGAGAATGATGACAGATCCCAGTACTATTCCATGATCAAACCTTATACTGATAGAGAAAGCACCTATTCCTCTTGAGTGTACAATGTTCATAAGAAATGGAACAGGTTGTGGATCTAGTTCTGAAGACACACAAATACATTCCTGGCCATGCTAAAGCTGCGTGGAAAACGAGTGATCTGATCTCTCAAAAGAAAACATTCAATTTTCAGACAATAATCTGTTCTACTGCACACCAAGCCAAGAGAACACAGTCCCACACAGAAGGCAGTCACAGAGGGAAGTCACAGAGGGCAGTCACAGAGGGAAGTCACAGAGGGCAGTGTTTGTGACACAGAGCTAATAAACACACTTTAACCAGCCTTCACTGCAGGGCTGCCCTTACAGATTGATACTGGCCTATTTTAAGCTGTGTGTGTGTGTGTGTGTGTTTTTTTATTCTCCAAAGCTCGGTACCCCTATCAAACACCACGGCTCAGGATAAAACAGACTTGGAACAAAGTGCATATGGAAGCCAGATATGGACAAACAGCCAAGAGGAGAATAATTCCACCTTTCCCCCCTCTCTCTTTAGTCAATCCAGGTGTACAGAGACTGGCCCCAGAATTCCATTCCTGGGATACAAACTCAAAAACCTCAGTTTTGTTTAGTCAACTTTCAATGTTCAGTATTAAGTATAAATTATTTTGTAACCAGTAATACACCAGACCTTTTTCTAAATGTTTTTATTTTACATTTCATCACATCTTCATCACACAGTACATTTTCAAGTGACAGCATCTTCCTTCATACAGGGGCTGTGTTGACCTTTGATGTGGTTAGTTGCTTCTTCAGCATGTGAAGTGACTCTGGGAGAAGGCACATTATGAAACACATGTTATCTGGTAAGAGCCCCCCACACACATATTCAATGCTTACATCACATACTACAGCAGTCAATGTACATACTGGGAAAAACCTCTAAGTAAAGTGACGTGTATGATGACACAATTAGAGAAGTACCACAGAAGATGCATTATGATAGCAAACCATGACAGTTTTCTCCTAAAAAGGCAATTAACCTTGACTGCTATCTGATGCCAATACAGATTAAGTAAATCGGTTCAGCATTTCATGAAGCTTAAATCTGCAGAGACCTGATAATACTGATGGCCTGGCCACTCCTTGGTGGCAGTGATTCAAAAGGGAAGCCATTGCACATATTCATACACGTCTTCTACTAGGAATCACATTAAACCATCTGACCATGGAATCTGAAAACACACACTCACAAACAACTCATAACTACAGTTATTCACCCTCTCCCCATGATAAAAATGGCATTAATGGTATAAGTGTATAAAATATTTTTTTATCTGAGTATATATTCCACCACCCTCTAGCCAACTCTGCTAGAGTTCTGAGTAAGTGGTAAGTGGTCTATGTCTGAGACCTGCGGTTGAACCCTTACAGAAAGCTTTATCATTGCCAGCATGCAACAGATGTAGGATTTTAAATTGAGCCAGTTTGATACAGCAGGAAAATAATCCTGCAGCAACAGAAAATGTGAATTATTAGGTGGGATATAACATTTTTGTAGGAGACGATCTATTTTTCAGTAGCACTTTACTTGACGCGGTCATAATCATGTCCTAATATGTCATAACAGTTGAAATAACTTGTCATAACCTGTTATAATATGGTCATATCACTGTCACGATACATATATGTAGACCTGTTGACATATATTGCATTATTATATGGCTGGTTATGACACCTACATAAGAGTGTTAAAACCCACACAACCTACCACACGAGGGCAAACACTTCATGTCAACACTATGTTTATGTTATAGAGTTTTGTATTTATTGACCATGTTAAATGATTATTGTAATTGGTGTCAGACATGCACCTACCCCAATGCTCTGTTGCTGATGACTGGGATGAATGCAGGAGCATGTTTCAGGAGCAGGACAAGACACCCTCTTTTAGACTGATGACTGACATTAGGGCAGGTACCTGATAGGCCTATCTGGCTTATATGATTCTGATTACCATAATGCTTCTTGACAGTGTCATAAAGTCTATTTTCTTAGTCCAAGTAAAGTGACACAGGGTGGTGAAGTTATTTGAAATATCTATACCTGTAAAGAATTCATTACAACATCCACAAAGTATTTAAGAAACAAACTTTTAAACGAAAGAAAAAACACATTTGTCATAACCACCCACAAAATAACGCAATATACTGTTTGTCACAACATGTGTAAATATATGGGTCATGACAGTGTTATGAGAATATTATGACAGGTTTTGACAAATTATGTCAGTTGTTATGACATATTATGACATGGTTATGATGGCGTTCTAACTTGTTATGACACTGGGTTTCAAATAAAGTTACCAATTTTTCACAAGGGAAAATCAAGTCTGAAATTTCAAAGTGGAAATGACAAACTTTAGAAGCCTTTTTACACTTCAACTACACTACAGTGCAGGAAAGTTCTCCTGCAGGTAAAACTCTCCCTCCACATGGTGATCAAATTAAGATCCTACATCTGTAGGAGGTTCCAGAAAGAAATCACGCTTAGCTAAATACTGTCAGTCGCCTACACATTATGTACACTTAATTGGCAAATAACTTGGCAAAGCAGGCTGTTCCATGAAACACTGAGAATAGAATGAAAATTCTGGGGGGTTCAAAAGGGTAGGTCCTCCACAGAAGCTGCATTACAGTGGTCTAAAGTGGGACTTTAAATATTGTAAATTCCATACAATAACTACTCAGCTCTTCTGCATTTAGTGTATCACAAGACGTGAGGGCCACTGAATACTGTAATAACCTGGTAGACTAAGGTATTTTCACTTCTCATTCAGAGTTTTCATGGTTTTCCCACAGACATAGTCCCTTTCATCTCGGGAACATACTTTACAATAGCACAAAGAATCCAAGGCAGTTACAAGAATAAAATAATTAGTCAGCATCCCACCTCATGATATATATCGATGGTGTTTGGGGTTATCAGAGGACAAGGTTAGGTTCAGATCTGTTAGGATGTGTTGTGATTATTCTGGGCTGTATTCAAAGAGTCTCAGAGTAGGAGTGCTGACCTAGGGTCAGGTATGTGACTGTCCATGTAATCTTATTTATTATGATCTGAAAGGGAAATCTGATCGCATATCAGCACTCCTACTATGAAACTCTTGAAACTGGTGAGTATAAGCCATTGTGACTAAACAATTGGTGTTTTGAGTGGATGGATTCAGATTCTCAGTGACCCTGTAATGTTGGTCATGATGGATTGTATTGTGTGTCCTCTTCTTGAGGTGGGCCTTGCTTCACTTCTGAAGGTGCAGCAGAATGTTGAGGAAAAGTCTCTGATTGGCTGAATATCACTTCCTCCTTTCAGACTCCGTCTGTGCAGAGGAACGAGAGAGAGAGAGAGAGTGAAAGAGAGAGAAAAAGAAACAGACAGAGAGAGAATACACCCTGGCATGAAGTTTTGATAACTGTGTAAATCTCTTTAGGACAAGGTGACTTTTAGAAATATATTTCCCTGTATTTACCCCCCAAAATGAAATGATATTTAGCTGCAAGTGTGGCTATCATAAAGAAATACAAACGCCATTTTGATCTGGACGAGAATGCCAAATTGAGGCAAAGGTAGGTATCTCTGGATTAAGTATCGAAAATGAGTTAAAAGTAGTAATTCATAAATTAGGTACATTTCTTTAAATTGACAATTCTGTGAACTGTCTTGTGCAAGTTTTAAATTGACACAATACCCGTTAGCAAAGGTGTCAGCTGGAGATGATGTGCAGGAGCTTGCACGGATTTGTAGTTTTGAATGATGTCTACTTTGATGCTAATTAGCATTTTTTAATCTGAGAGTAAATAGAGCCTAATATATTGACAAAAGTCACCTTTTTGATAACTAAAAGACAGGTGAGTATTTTCCTTGTCTTCTCTTTACAGCATCAACCCTTTCCTTTCTAAAAATGTTTTCCTGCAATGTTTTAAAAAAATATTGCGACATGCCTCGCTTGGCCTCTCTACTTTTGACAGACAGTGGCAACTCAAGAACAATCTGCCCAAATTGCACGTGCTTCCTTTCCTTCAGACTGTAGGCAATACAATAAAAAATGATCCACAACTTGTTTTTAAAAAAGAAGGTAAAAATCCTCTGTGGTCAGATCATGCTTTAGTAGTCTATTTAGAATTATTGTATTTATTTCTGTATAGACAGGAGTATGTTAATTAGGATATATCATTTTGGCAATTTAATTCAGTTTACTTGAGGAAAATCTTAGCTTCCCCTAGCCTTATGGACATGCTGCCTATGCTTGAAACCATAACAGCACGTAACTTCACTATTCGAGTGCAGGTTACGGATGAAGTTTGTTTTGTGGGCCACTCAAAATAAAAAAAACTAACCCTAACCCACTGGCCTTCCAAGTGACGCAGCGGCCTAAGGCACTGCAGTGCTTGAGGTGTCATTACAGCCCCGGGTTCAATCCCAGGCTGTGTCACAGCTGGCAGTGACTGGGAGACCCATGAGGCGGTTAGGAGAGGATTTGGCTGGCTGGGATTTTCTTGTCCCATCACTCTCTAGCGACTCCTTGCGGCGGGCCGGGCGCCTGCAAGGTGACTTCGGTTGCCAATTTTACAGTGTTTTCTCCGACACATTGGTCTGGCGTCTGGCTACCGGGTTACACTGTGCAGTGTGTCAAGAAGCAGTGCGGCTTGGCAGGGTTGTGTTTCGGAGGACAAATGGCTCTCGACCTTCACCTCTCCCAAGTCCATACGGGAGTTGCAGTGATGGGACAAGACTGTAACTACCAATTGGATATCACGAAATTGGGGAGAAAAACAGGTAAAAAGTACAAACAAAATTATAACAATCAAATAATAATTCTATATATAAAGACCAGATTAAATTAAGAATAGTCTGATGGGTGAGAATATGATCAAGTGCTTGTCAAATTGTGAATGAGAGACTGATGAAGTGTGTGCAGCCTGTGCAAGAAACCGAGCAGAGCTCAGGCGTTTCATGCTTTTTTCAAATCATCATTAATTGCATCATTCAGCCTTAAAATTGATAACATCAAAATATATAGCCTTACGTCTGTATCATAACTAAAGTTAAATAAATAACTCTAAATGAAGCATATAGGAGGATGTGCTTTGTTAACCGCTCAACACAGAATAGCCGCATGTGTGCACTCCTTCAAATCATTTGGAGAAATGATCCTTTCTATTTTATTCAGCTATGTTCAATTGAATTCTTTATACTATAAAATAATCTAAAATAATGCCATGGAATTCAAAGCAGATCTTGTCTGCTAAATTAACTGTGTAGCCTACAGCCATATGGCATAGCCAGATCAGGGCGTAACATTTAAAAAGTACATATATTTTAACCTTCATTTAACTGTCAGTTAAGAAGTGGCGGCAGGTAGCCTAGTGGTTAGAGCGTTGGGTCAATAACAAGCTAACAAGGTAAATATCTGTCGTTATGCCCCTGAACAAGCCAGTTAACCCACTGTCACGACCGTCGTAATAACATTCGGACCAAAGCGCAGCGTGATATGGGTTCCACATGTTTATTGAATGAAACGCACAAAAGCAATAAAGAACGAACGAAACGTGAAGTCAATGAAGTGCTCACAGGCAACTAACTACACATAAACAAGATCCCACAAAACACAGTGGGGAAATGGCTGCCTAAATATGATCCCCAATCAGAGACAACAAAAAACAGCTGCCTCTGACTGGGAACCATACCAGGCCGTCATAGAAATTAACAACCTAGATTACCCACCCTAGTCACACCCCGACCTAACCAAAATAGAGAATAAAAAGGCTCTCTATGGTCAGGATGTGACACCCACTGTTCCTAGGCCATCATTGTAATTTAGAATTTATTCTTAACTGACTTGCCTAGTTAAACAAAGGTTAAATAAATAAAATAACAAATTCTTATTTACTATGACGGCCTAGGAACAGTGGGTTAACGTCCTTGTTCGGGGGCAGAACGACAGATTTTTACCTTGTCAGCTCAGAGATTCAATCTAGCAACCTTTCGGTTACTGGCCCAACTCTAACCACTAGGCTACCTGCTAATAATAATAACAACTCAGAATATGCTATTCTGTTCTTCTGAAATAGGCTACATTTTCTTCATATCATGTTTCTTTAGACCTGTCTAAAATAAATAATGTATTTACTGTGATGGTTTAGACTATATTACTTTTTAAAATGTAGATGTTTCAACAGTCTGCATCAGTGTGTGGAAGCCAGGAGATGCTGAACGTGTTTATGTTAATTAACGGTCAATTACCGTGAGACCGACAGTTATTTGCTTGACAATCACATGCTGACAAAATGTCATGACCGCCACAGCCCTAGTTTGGGCACACTCTTTGTTGTATCCCTTACTATCCTTTATGTATAACATCTCCATTCTCCACAGAGCACTAGCAATGCTGAAACCAGCGATGACACAGAGGTTCTTTTAATTAAGGATCGACGTCCCATCAACGGGACAGCTGTAAATCTTGCAGAACCTTTTGTCACCATCGCAGATTTTAGAGAAACAACACATGTCGGTACATATAAGGGTCTTATATCGTCTGAAAGCTTAAATTCTTGGTAAAATAACTGAACTGTCCAATTCACAGTAGCTATTACTGTGAAAAAATGCCATGCTATTGTTTGAGGAGAGCTTTGATAAGTTTGATAAATTCACCTCTGAAGGTGAAATGTGTGCTTACGTTCTGAAATCTTGCTCTGATTTATCATCCAAAGGGTCCCAGAGATAACATGAAGTGTTGTTTTGTTAGATAAAATAATTTTTCATATCCTAAAAAGGTCCAAAAAGCATGCACGATCTATTTTGTATTTCCACTCGTTCAATTTGCAAAGAAAGGAATCGGTGAAAATCTAACCCTAAACTTTGTTTCAACCAGGCAAATCCCATTCGTATGTATTCATCAGAGATCCTAGAATGTAACCAGACTTCACTATATCATTAGGGGTGTAGTATATCCTATAGGACACCAAATTTGTTCAGAAAGCGACACCTTCATGGCAAGCCGATGACGTGGCCGATCTTCATTTGATCGACTGTACCAATCGGGGTCAAACAAAGATAGCTATATTGCCAATGAGCTGGGCTTTACGGGAGTATCTGAAAACCCTCTGTCTGTCGCAAAATGTAGGTGCTAACCTTTTGTGACAGCATGCCTTTTCGTTTTGGACAAAAATTATAAGAATATTCAGAGTTATGAAGTTATGAAAACTGGTTGTTTTGTAAATGTTGAACTTATAATATGGCTACTATTACTGGAAAATATAAATCAAAGTCCAAGTATACAGATTTGACGATATTCTTGCAGAAAAATTTAATATGAATGTAAATGTCTCCTTCACGATTTGCCCAAATGTACCTGGGTGACTTCATACTAAATGCCATGTAGTTCACTCATGCTTCAAGTTATCGGTCTGAAACTTTGCATATACACTGCTTCCATCATATGGACACCATCGGAATTACAACCAGAGTGATGGCTAGAACTGGGACCTTTCTCTTGCATTTCAAAGATGGTGGTAGAAAAATAACTATTGTTTTATTCTTTGTATTTTCTTCTACAAGAGCTATTGTGTTATATTCTTTTACATTCAATTCACATTTCCACGAACTTCAAAACGTTTCCTTTCAAATTGTACCAAGAATATGCATATCCGTGCTTCAGGGCCTGAGCTACAGGCAGTTAGATTTTGGTATGTCATTTTAGGCGAAAATTGAAAAAAAGGGGGCTATCACTAAGATTAAATGACCCCATAGTCCATAGAGAAAGAGGCCAAAGTTAGGGCAACAGGCAAAGTGCAGGTTGAGTGCAGGTAATAGGCAAGCTGACTGTCAATTCCCCCCATGTGAAGTTGGGGTGGTAGCGTCTTGTATTGGTTCCCTATACCATTCTGAGAACCACCAGATCTACTATAGCAACTAAAAACAGCTCCATCTGGCCAGCTGCAAAGTTTTATGTTTGTAATTCCTCTGTAGTGACTGGAGACAGCTGTCAGCATAGAGATGGATAGATACAAGGACAGAGAGCTCTATTTTCATGTGATCGATTCCCCCCACTCATACACAAGTCACGGCTGTGAATTCTAAGATTCAGGCAAGAATATACCTTGGCCCCTAAAGGTATCTGGTTAAATTTAGCAAATGCCAACCACAGGTTTGATATTTTCAAAGGATGCATAATTCCACATCTCTTTCTCAAACACACCATTATATTCCAGGGTGTTTTCATGGCTACTGTACGTGCTCAAACACTCAACTAATGAAAGTGATAATGACCTCAGAATGACCTCAGTTTCTTCCATCACAAGTCTACTGTGAGGGTGTTTACACACACACACACACACACACACACACACACACACACACACACACACACACACACACACACACACACACACACACACACACACACACACACACACACACACACACACACACACACACACACGCACACGCACACGCACACGCACACGCACACGCACACGCACACGCACACACACACACACACACACACTGTGGCGCCATAAACCTCTCATCCAAACAGTAGCAACCAGGTCATCCATGACCAACTTCCTCAGAAATTAATGTCAAGGTGGTGAGGTAGTCAGGAAAACACATGCCAGAACATACCAGGGAACTGAAGGGAACAGGAACAATATGGCACTCACACAAGAGACACACACAGCATAAACACACTGTAGTTACACAATTCCCATGACAAACAGAGAAACATACACTGAATGATTCCTGGAGAAAACCCCCCATCCCAGCTGTAGGGAATCATGGTGGTGACAACCATTAGCCTGAGAGCTACAAAATAGTCAACGAGGTCAATGAGGTCAGTGGACACCTTCTTTGAGATCTATGGAGGGAGAGAGTGAAGGATGACTTCCTAGAGAGAGAGAGACGAGACTGATACACACACACACACACACACACACACTCACCATCTTCTTTGCGCAGGAAACACTTCCAGAGACAGAAGCAGAGACATATGACTAGCAGAGCAGCTACAGTGGTCACAGAGATTAAGATGGTCAGAGCTGTCCCAACTAGAGAGAGAGAGAGAGGGAGAGCAGAGACAGACAGAGAAAAATAGAAAAAGTGAGAGATTAAGAGAAACACGGAGAAAGAGACAGTGAGAGGGAGAATAAGATATAGATTTAGAGAGACAGAGTGAAAGAGAAAGAGAGTAAGAGAGAGACAGTAAGAGAGAGGGAAAGAGAGAGATTGAGAGAGATTGAGAGTGAGAGAGAGTGAGAGAGAGAGAGAAAGATAATCATCTAGAAACAATTCTAACTTTTTAAAAGTACATGTTGATTGGTTCAGATTAAGTTTGGATTTCATTATGTACATATCTGATTTGACCATTTGGGAATGAACACTCATTAACCCTACTTGGCAATGACTTCAACAAAAACAAATCTCAAATCTTAAACACTGTGTTTAGGTCAGTCATTAATGTTTATCCATCACTCAAGGATCAGTATTCTTGGCTTTGTCCTGGTTTGGTCTGGCTACTTAAAGAAAAATGTTAGCTCTGAGCCAAGATAACATAGCACTGTCTCCTCCCAATGTGTGTGCGTGTGTATATGTCTGTGTGTGCGTGCACATTCGTGTTTGTCTCACTCACTCTTGGTGTTCATAGACACAGCGATGGGTGACTCCAGACCTTTATGGTGGACCAGGCATTTGACGGACACGTCCTTCAGCAGCCCTGATTGGACAGTGAGGGTGCTGATGACCAGGGTGGTCCCATCCCCCTGCTGGAGCTGTGATGTCACAGGGGGACCCATAGTTCGGTTGTCCCTCTCCACGTTCCACACTATCTCCACCGGGGGCCGTGACACGGCTGTACAGTTGGCCTCGATCACCCCTGGAGATGTGCTCTTGTAGCTCACCTGGGGTTTCGGCAGTACTGGGGAAGACACAGAGATAATCAAAGATCAATGTTGGGTTTAGTGAATCAGTGTGTTTTCAGGTGGGTTGACTTAACTATGACTTGGTCCTGCTTAGTGACTCACAAGTGGTGCAGCGGTCTAAGGCACTGCATCTCAGTGCTAGAGGCGTCACTACAGACCCTGGTTTGATTCCAGGCTGTATCACAACAGGCCGTGATTGGGAGTCCCATAGGGCGGCGCACAGCGTCCGGGTTAGGGTTTGGCCAGAGTAGGCTTTCATTGTATATAAGAATTTGTTCTTAACTGACTTGCCGAATTAAATAAAGGTAAAAAAAATTGATGACATGGATCACAAGAGAAAATCAAGTTATTTGGACAGAGAATGGATGTCACAGATAAAATCAATATGTGAAAAAACTAACAACTGTAGGAATCTTGTGACTATGTGCATACTGTACTTGAGATCCATATGCAACAAATCATCTCTGTTTTCAATTGTCTGTTCTCAGAGCTGCAGTAGGAATGTTTTTCATTGGAATTTAGAACATTTGTGTTGGCGAGAACTGATCTGGCTGGCCACAGATATTTGGCCCTGATAGCACAGCTGCAGTAGAGTGTCTTAACAGGCGTTTCAACTGAACCACCAATCTGGAGTAGATCTGTGGTAGAGGTGGAGCAACCCCAGGAGGAATTCAGACAACAGAACATTGCACTGTGATATGTACCAAGACTGCTATCTACTATAATAGCACTGTGATATGTACCAAGACTGCTATCTACTGCAATAGCACTGTGATATGTACCATGACTGCTATCTACTGCAATAGCACTGTGATATGTACCAAGGCTGCTATCTACTGACACAGCACTGTGATATGTACCATGACTGCTATCTACTGCAATAGCACTGTGATATGTACCAAGACTGCTATCTACTGACACAGCACTGTGATATGTACCAAGACTGCTATCTACTGACATAACACTGTGATATGTACCAAGACTGCTATCTACTGACATAGCACTCTTGGTACATATCACAGTGCTATGTCAGTAGATAGCAGTCTTGGTACATATCACAGTGCTATGTCAGTAGATAGCAGTATTGGTACATATCACAGTGTTATGTCAGTAGATAGCAGTCTTGGTACATATCACAGTGCTATTGCAGTAGATAGCAGTCTCTTTACATATCACAGTGCTATGTCAGTATATAGCAGTCTTGGTAAATATCACAGTGCTATGTTAGTAGATAGCAGTCTTGGTACATATCACAGTGTTATGTCAGTAGATAGCAGTCTTGGTACATATCACAGTGCTATCTACTGACATAGCACTGTGATATGTACCAAGACTGCTATCTACTGCAATAGCACTGTGATATGTACCAAGACTGCTATCTACTAACATAGCACTGTGATATGTACCAAGGCTGCTATCTACTAACATAGCACTGTGATATTTACCAAGACTGCTATATACTGACATAGCACTGTGATATGTAAAGAGACTGCTATCTACTGCAATAGCACTGTGATATGTACCAAGACTGCTATCTACTGACATAACACTGTGATATGTACCAAGACTGCTATCTACTGACATAACACTGTGATATGTACCAAGACTGCTATCTACTGACATAACACTGTGATATGTACCAAGACTGCTATCTACTGACATAGCACTGTGATGTCATACAGTACAGAGAAAGAAATCAAGTATATTTCCCCCTTTATTGACTAAAAAAGCATTTGATTCTATTTGGCACGAACGGCTATTCTTCAAAATTCTCCAAAGTGGACTTGGTGTTAAGGTTAATTGCTTCATAAAATGTATGTACACAGAAAACAAGTGTGCAATAAAAATCTAAAACCAAAGAACATCATTATTTTCACAACGTCGAGGTGTGAGACAAGGCTGCAGTGTGAGTGCAAACCTTTTCATCATTTATATAAATGAATTAGCAGACATGTTGGACCATTCTGCAGCCCAAAGTACCTGCTATATGCTGATGATTTGGTTCTTCTATTACCAACCAAAGAAGGTCTTCAACAGAACCTTAACATTCTAGAGCAATATTGCCATAATTGGGCCCTGGCAGTAAATAAAAAAACTAAAATTATGATTTTCCAGAAAAAAAGCCAGATGTCAGAAACACAAAAATAAATTCACCTTGAACAACACCATAATTGAACACTCACAATTACTCATACCTTGGTCTGACCATATCTGCATCTGGAAACTTGGCAGTAATATGGCAGTGAATTCACTCAAAGAAAAGCCCTCAGAGCATTGCATGCAATTAAAATGAAATTATTCAAAATCAACTACCCAATTAAAATTTGACAGTGTAATCTTACCAATAGCTCTTTATGGAAGTGAGATTTGGGGCCACTGAATTTAAAATGTGGGACAAACATCCAATTGAAACCCTACATGCAGAATTATGTTGGATAATTCATGTCGGGCAGAATTGGGCCGTTTTCCAGTGGCAATGAAAGTACAAAAAATATTATTCACATTTTGGCTACACCTAAATTCAAGTCCAAATTCAAGTCTCCAATTTAAAGCACTTCAAACCCAAGAGCTGAGCACAGAAACAAGCCCTCTCAGTCAGCTGGTGTTGGACTTCACCAACCAAGCTGACACCAGCACTGCTTCAAAAGAAAGAATTCAAATAAATGAAATCATGAACCAACCAATATGAATTGGCTGATTTTCTCTACTCTGTCAGAGATACGAAGCAGAGACAGATCCTTACCAAGTACAGGCTGAGTGACCACCAATTGGCAATAGAAACCAGCAGACGTAAAAAGACATGGCTTCCCAAAGAAGAGCGTGTATGTGGTCTCTCCACGACAAGGGAGGTAGAAACAGAGATGCACTTTCTCCTTTACTCTGATAAATATTCCTCACCATCAGATTCATTGTTCACAGAGATTACTACATTTATTCCAAATTGTAATTTATTAATTATGAATCTAAATTATTATTATTAATCTCAGAGGAAAAACAAAAGATACTCATGGGTGAATGAGTAACGGCTCCTATTGCAGCCAAATATGTATTTGCCTCCCATAGGGGCGGCAGCGTAGCCTAGTGGTTAGAGCGTTGGACTAGGAACCGGAAGGTTCCTAGTCCTGACAAAATCTGTCGTTCTGCCCCTGAACAGGAAGTTAACCCACTGTTTCCAGGCAGTCATTGAAAATAAGAATGTGTTCTTAACTGACTTGCCTGGTTAAATAAAGGTTATTATTATTTTTTTTTAAATAGCCTGAGAGACACTCAGGCTATGTTATTATTATTATTATTATTGTTGTGATTACTTTTCCAAATAGTAGTGGTACGGGCAGTAGGGGTGATGGTAATGATAGCAGTTTAATCGGTGGGAAAAGTACCCAATTGTCATACTTGGTGACAGGTAGCCTAGTGGTTTGGTTACTGGATCAAATCCCGTGCTGACAAGGTTCAAATCTGTTGTTCTGTCCCTGAGCAAGGCGTGGATGTCGATTATGGCAGCCCCACGCACCTCTCTGATTTAGAGGGGTTGGGTTAAATGCAGAAGACACATTTCAGTTGAAAGGTATCCCCCTTTCCCTACTTGAGTAAAAGTAAAGATACCTTAATAGAAAATTACTCAAGTAAAAGTGGAAGTCACACAGTAAAAGTCTAAAAGTATTTTGTTTTAAATATACTTAAATATCAAAAGTAAATGTAATTGCTAAAATATACTTAAGAATTGAAAGTAAAATTATAAATAATTTAAAATTAGAATGCCATTTGGCCCTAAACAGAGAGTACACAGTGGCAGAATAACTGACCACTGTGACTGACCCAAACTTTGACTACCGTATGTACAGACTCAGTGAGCATAGCCTTGCTATTGAGAGAGGCCGCCATAGGCAGACCTGGCTCTCAAGAGAAGACAGGCTATGTGCACACTGCTCACAAAATGAAGTGGAAACTGAGCTGTACTTCCTAACTTCCTGCCAAATGTATGACCATATTAGAGACACATATTTCCCTCAGATTACACACATCCCCAAAGAATTAAAATAAAAAAACTAACAATTTTGATAAACTCCCATATCTACTGGATGAAATTCCACAGTGTGCCATCACAGCAACAAGATGTGTGACCTGTTGCCACAAGAAAAGGGCAACCAGTGAAGAACAAACACCATTGTAAATACAACCCAACTTTATGTTTATTTATTTTCCCTTTTGTCGATCATTGCAGCACTGTATATAGACATGATATGACATTTGAAATGTCTTTATTATTTTGGAACTTCTGTGAGTGTAATGTTTACTGTTCATTTTATTCTTTATTTCACTTTTGTTGATTATCTAGTTCACTTGCTTTGGCTATGTTAACATATGTTTCCCATGCCAATAAAGCCCTTGAATTGAAATTGAATTGAAATAATTAAATTGAGGGATATGGCACAGGTTTTTCTGTTTGAATCGCTGGAAGTTCAATTTGAGACAAATGCCTTGCTGTTTGACTGGGCTGACAGGGAAAAGACAGAGAGAGGGAGAGCAAGAAGGAGAGAACGGGGAAAAGGGAGAGAGAGGGAGGGTTGATGAGACAGTAGGGAGCACTGTCTGCCTGAAACAGTAATACAGTCATGACTTTGGGTGTCACACTTTACTCCCCCCTCTCTCCCTTTAATAGATCCATTCTTCAGTGCTAATGTAAACTCTCTGTCAGTGTTACCTCAGTGAGACACAGCCATAGAAATAAAATGAATAGAAAGGGTGTCTCCATTCAAGTCAATGATGGCATAATGGGTGGACTGGCAGCCATTTTGAGTGTACCCATTACATTTACATTTACATTTAAGTCATTTAGCAGACGCTCTTATCCAGAGCGACTTACAAATTGGTGCATTCACCTTATGACATCCAGTGGAACAGCCACTTTACAATAGTGCATCTAAATCTTTTAAGGGGGGTGAGAAGGATTACTTTATCCTATCCTAGGTATTCCTTAAAGAGGTGGGGTTTCAGGTGTCTTCGGAAGGTGGTGATTGACTCCGCTGTCCTGGCGTCGTGAGGGAGTTTGTTTCACCATTGGGGAGCCAGAGCAGCGAACAGTTTTGACTGGGCTGAGCGGGAACTGTACTTCCTCAGTGGTAGGGAGGCGAGCAGGCCAGAGGTGGATGAACGCAGTGCCCTTGTTTGGGTGTAGGGCCTGATCAGAGCCTGGAGGTACTGAGGTGCCGTTCCCCTCACAGCTCCGTAGGCAAGCACCATGGTCTTGTAGCGGATGCGAGCTTCAACTGGAAGCCAGTGGAGAGAGCGGAGGAGCAGGGTGACGTGAGAGAACTTGGGAAGGTTGAACACCAGACGGGCTGCGGCGTTCTGGATGAGTTTTAGGGGTTTAATGGCACAGGCAGGGAGCCCAGCCAACAGCGAGTTGCAGTAATCCAGACGGGAGATGACAAGTGCCTGGATTAGGACCTGCGCCGCTTCCTGTGTGAGGCAGGGTCGTACTCTGCGGATGTTGTAGAGCATGAACCTACAGGAACGGGCCACCGCCTTGATGTTAGTTGAGAACGACAGGGTGTTGTCCAGGATCACGCCAAGGTTCTTAGCGCTCTGGGAGGAGGACACAATGGAGTTGTCAACCGTGATGGCGAGATCATGGAACGGGCAGTCCTTCCCCGGGAGGAAGAGCAGCTCCGTCTTGCCGAGGTTCAGCTTGAGGTGGTGATCCGTCATCCACACTGATATGTCTGCCAGACATGCAGAGATGCAATTCGCCACCTGGTCATCAGAAGGGGGAAAGGAGAAGATTAATTGTGTGTCGTCTGCATAGCAATGATAGGAGAGACCATGTGAGGTTATGACAGAGCCAAGTGACTTGGTGTATAGCGAGAATAGGAGAGGGCCTAGAACAGAGCCCTGGGGGACACCAGTGGTGAGAGCGCGTGGTGAGGAGACAGATTCTCGCCACGCCACCTGGTAGGAGCGACCTGTCAGGTAGGACGCAATCCAAGCGTGGGCCGCGCCGGAGATGCCCAACTCGGAGAGGGTGGAGAGGAGGATCTGATGGTTCACAGTATCGAAGGCAGCCGATAGGTCTAGAAGGATGAGAGCAGAGGAGAGAGAGTTAGCTTTAGCAGTGCGGAGCGCCTCCGTGATACAGAGAAGAGCAGTCTCAGTTGAATGACTAGTCTTGAAACCTGACTGATTTGGATCAAGAAGGTCATTCTGAGAGAGATAGCGGGAGAGCTGGCCAAGGACGGCACGTTCAAGAGTTTTGGAGAGAAAAGAAAGAAGAGATACTGGTCTGTAGTTGTTGACATCGGAGGGATCGAGTGTAGGTTTTTTCAGAAGGGGTGCAACTCTCGCTCTCTTGAAGACGGAAGGGACGTAGCCAGCAGTCAGGGATGAGTTGATGAGCGAGGTGAGGTAAGGGAGAAGGTCTCCGGAAATGGTCTGGAGAAGAGAGGAGGGGATAGGGTCGAGCGGGCAGGTTGTTGGGCGGCCGGCCGTCACAAGACGCAAGATTTCATCTGGAGAGAGAGGGGAGAAAGAGGTCAGAGCACCGGGTAGGGCAGTGTGAGCAGAACCAGCGGTGTCGTTTGACTTAGCAAACGAGGATCGGATGTCGTCGACCTTCTTTTCAAAATGGTTGACGAAGTCATCTGCAGAGAGGGATGCCAGTACCCATGCCAGGAAGTAAAATCAGGAAGTGTACCCTTCAATCTTTGCTGTGATTTGTTGAGTCAATTCAACTGACATTATGAAAAATACATTCCATTGCATGAGCCACATCAGTTAGCATCATTTTAATGAACATTCTACATTACCATGGCAATCCAGCATCAGTTGGTATAACATTTCAAAATAACGTGGAAATTATTGCATCACAATACCAGGCCTGTGTGTACCAGTGTACCAGTCAATTGCCAGGGTTAGAGCTTCCAAGTCCGTTCCATTCATTCTTATTTCTATGGACACACCACCAGCCTGGGTTTGTGTTAAACTTAATCACACAAACACCACTTACTACAACTTCAAACAGCCAGAAAAAGAATGATGAACGAACACTGATTTGGAACTAGTATGTGTGTGTGTGTGTGTGTGTGTGTGTGTGTGTGTGTGTGTGTGTGTGTGTGTGTGTGTGTGTGTGTGTGTGTGTGTGTGTGTGTGTGTGTGTGTGTGTGTGTGTGTGTGTGTGTGTGTGTGTGTGTGTGTGTGTACCTGTACTTCTTCCCTGAAGAGCCCTTACCAGCAACAGATGGACCTAATTTTCAGCCACAAACATGTCAAGAACAGCTCAGTATTTGATACACTCCTTTCCACCTCAATCCCTTTGGAGCTGCCTTCAGGTCCCAGTTTACATCGAACACATCTGTTCAGGGAGAACCTCTGGGCTGCAGAATACTGTAGCAGCAGTGGTCATCAAATAGAAGTAGCGGCATGTTGTTAAACTGCCTCTTTCACTGTTACTACTACAGTTTCCGTCATTTAAGACTGTCAACGCTGTCAGAGGACACAGAGGTCAGAGCACGCACTCGTGCACACACACACTTTGTCAAATAATCTCCCTCCCTTCCTTAGGTGAAACTATGCAGAAGCAACCGCCCAAAACAACTCCCAGTGCTCTAACCTAATATTTGACAACATATCAACCACCATCAGCCAATCACAACAGCAGTATTATTTCTCACTTTAGGGTCTGCACTGTATATTACTATAACAGAGGAGTGATAACTCTCCTCTATGGAGTGAAAGAGAGCATTCACCAGTCTGGTTTGTTCAGCACAGTCAGGTCTGTATCATGTTAACTATCATGCTGGGGATTCAAACATCATGCACTACCTATCACTCGACAGTAAACCCATTCAATACAGTGTAAAGCGCAAGCACCTGAAGGTGGGTATGCTGGCAATATATTTAATCATCATTACTATAAGTTACTATCATTACTGTAGATGCTATTAGACAGTGAGGAGGATAATTAGCTTAACCCTGGCAACGACAGTGAAGAAGGTGTATGTAGAGTAACCTTTCCTACCAAAGACAATGAGGCAGACGGTAGCACTCTTGGTTCGCTCTGGGTAGGTGTGGTACTCGCAGGTGTAGCAGCCCTCATCCTGGATGCTGACTGGTCTGATGGACAGCTGGCTGTGGGAGAGGGAGGGGGTCAGCCAGGCCCTCTCCTGGTAGGGCGGCTCGATCATGGGGTCGCTGCGCTTGGCATAGGAGGCTACTCCGCTGGAGTCCCCCTGCTCTGCTGTGTGTCTCCACAGCACCTGCTGTACCTTCTCTGGCAGGCCATAGGAGCAAGACAGGACTACCGCCTTACCACTCACCGCTGTCTTGTTACCCTCTGCAGTCACACGGGCTGGAGGAGAGGAAAACAACATGTTCACACAAACAGATAGACACACACACACGTACTATGCTATCTGTGCGTCTACCATTCTGTCTGCAACAGCAGTTTCTGATTAGCAGTATGAGCCTCCCCTCCTCAGCCCTCCCCTCCTCACAGTCTGTGACCGCACAGGATCTGTCAGAAATACATGGGTCTGCTCCCACGGCTTCTATGCTACATATAGGAACATATGACAACAGCACATGGGGATGGGAGTCATGACATCTCTCTACATCCATCAGAGTACATCCCTATAGTATAGAGGTTTATCAAAAGAGGAGTGAATACCTGATTCAGAGGGTTTGGGTTAAATGCAGAAGACACATTTCAGTTAAATGCATTCGGTTGTGCAACTGACTAGGTATCTCCTTTCCTGAATCAGTCTGCAGACAGGTAGCAAGGAACCACCGAGTCCACTGAGAACAAAGAAAGGCACCAAACAAAGGATGGGCAGAAAATGGAGTATAAATTGAGTTCAGAATCAACAACAGGCTACTTTTAAATGTTATGTGAGTGCCCATGCTGCTGACCAGAAACACCCTATGTCCAGCCCTTTCTTTCTAATCCTCTCTCTCTCTTCCTGTTGTTTGTCCCCTTAACGCCTCCAGACACTGTATCTGAATACAGAAAACCTCTGCCCCCTTCCTCCATCCCTCTGTTGAGGGATTAACTCCCCTAAGATCAAAGATTGTCAAGGAGGGAGTGAAGGAGGGCAGGAAAGAAAGAAGTACAAAACAATGATTGGGACATGCCCATGTACTCAGCTGTGACACTCAGACTACAATCACAGAGTAACACAGCAATGACAAAGAGGAAATCTGAACATTCTCCTCTATTCACATGTGACGGTGAGGCAGGTGCGTCCCTCCTGCGATCCTGAGGGGTAAAGGTCAAAGATGCAGGTGTAGCAGCCCTCGTCTCTGAAGCCCACCCTGCGGATGGTGATGGCTGAGGTGTCCTTGGGGGAGGGTGCAAGCTCTACATGCTGCTGGCCGCTCACGCTGTCCTTCTGGCTGGGCTCGTAGGTCAACAGAGTCTTGTTCTGGACATCCAGCCAGCGCACCTGTTTCAGGCTGTCCCCACGCCCCTTAGACACCATGCAGGACAGAGTGAAGGGGAGCTCCACTGGGGCCTCCATGCGCTCAGGGGCTGTTACCTTGCCTGGGACATGGATAGGGGAGGGGACAACAGGGATCACAGATCAGTCAAACAACTCATACACTTGTTGTTTGACTGATCTGCCCATGAATTATTCCACATGTTGATGTGTTACAGCCTGAATGTAATATGTCAATAAGTATGGAACCCATTTGTTTTGGAAAGCCTAAATAAGTTCAGGAGTAAAAGTCTCACAAAAAGTTGCATGGACTCACTCTGTGAGTAATAATAGTGTTCAACATGATTTTTGAATGACTACC
This sequence comes from Oncorhynchus keta, assembly GCF_023373465.1. Taxonomy (NCBI): domain Eukaryota; kingdom Metazoa; phylum Chordata; class Actinopteri; order Salmoniformes; family Salmonidae; genus Oncorhynchus; species Oncorhynchus keta. The sequence goes on along the minus strand of NC_068454.1, from coordinate 18,373,298 downwards.
TCATCTCTTTACCCCACACATACATACATACATTAAGGCCCCTCAGTCGAGAAATGAATTTCAAACACAGATTCAACCACAAAGACCAGAGAGGTTTTCCAATGCCTCACAAAGAAGGGCAGCTATTGGTAGATGGGTATAAAAAAAACAGACATTCAATATCCGTTTGAGGATGGTGAATTTATCAATTACACTTTGGCTGGTGTATCAATAGACCCAGTCATTACAAAGATACAGGCATCCTTACTAACTCAGTTGCCCAGAGGGGAAGAAGACCGCACAGGGATTTCACCATGAGGCTTATGGCTGTGATAAGGAGAAAACCTTGAATGGATCAACAACATTGTAGTTAATCCACAATACTAATCTTATTGACAGAACGAAAAATGGAAGCCTGTACAGACTTCAAATATTCCAAAACATGCATCATGTTTGCAACACGGCACTAAATTAATATTAAAAGAAATGTGGCAAAGCAATTCACTTTTTGTTCTGAACAGAAAGTGTTATGTTTCAGACAAATCCAATACAACACATTACTGAGTTCCACTCTCCATATTTTCTTTTCATATGCAAGGACTAGGAAGTTTTGCACAGGGATTTTCCTAGATGAAAACCTGGTTCAGTCTGCTTTCCACTATTTCAGCCACACCCGTTACTGACAGGTCGAGCACACAGCAAAGCAATCTCCATAGACAAACATTGGCAGTAGATTGGCCTTACTGAAGAGCTCAATGACTTTCAACGTGGCACCATCATAGGATGCCAAATTCCAACAAGTCATATTGTCAATTTTCTGCCCTGCTTGAGCTGCCCCGGTCAACCATACGTGCTGTTATTGTCAAATGGAAATGTCTAGGTGCAAAAACGGCTCAGCCGCGAAGTGGTAGGCCACACAAGCTCACAGAACAGGACCGCAGAGTGCTGAAGCGCACAGCCCGTAAAAATTGTCTGTCCTGGTTGCAACACTCACTACCGAGTTCCAAACTGCCTCTGGAAGCAAAGTCAGCACAATAACTGTTCATCGGGAGCTTCATGAAATGGGTTTCTATTTCCGAGTAGCCGCACACAAGCCTAAGATCACCACGAGCAATGTCAAGCGTCGGCTGGAGTGGTGTAAAGCTCGCCTCCATTGGACTGTGGAGCAGTGGAAATGTGTTCTCTGGAGTGACGAATCACACTTCACCATCTGGCATCCCGACGGACGACTCTGTGTTTTGGCGGATGCCAGGAGAACGCTGCCTGCCTGAATCCATAATGATCTGGGGCTGTTTTTCATGGTTTGGGCTAGGCCCCTTAGTTGCAGTGAAAGGAAATCTTAACGGTACAGCATACAAAGACATTCTAGACAATTCTGTGCTTCCAACTTCGTGGCAACAGTTTGGGGAAGGCCCTTTCCTGTTTCAGCATGACAATGCCCCCATGCACACAGAAAAGTCCATACAGAAATGGATTGTCGAGATTAGTGTGGAAGAACTTGACTGGCCTGCACACACCTCAATCCCATTGAACACCTTTGGGATGAATTGGAACGCCAACTGCGAGCCAGGCCTAATCGCCCAACATCAGTGCCCAACCACACGAATGCTCTTGTGGCTGAATGGAAGCAAGTCCCTGCACCAATGTTCCAACATCTAGTGGAAAGCCTTCCTAAAAGAGTGGAGGCTGTTATAGCAGCAAAGGTTAGACCAACTCCATCCATATCATTGACCATGACTTTAGAATGAGATGTTCGATGAGCAAGTGTCCACATACTTTAGGTCATGTAGTGTACTTATCTAAATGTGATATTTCTGTATTTAATTTTCAATAAATGTAAGAAAATGACTAAAAACATGTTTCCGTCTTGTCATTATGGGGTATTGTGTGTAGATGGGTGAGCCATTTCTTTGATTTGAATACATTCAGGCAGTAACAAAGCAAAGTGTGGAATAAGCCAAGGGATAGAAATCCTTTCTGAAGACACTGTATATGTGTAACACTGTACACAACATATTGTTTGGTGGAAACTTCCATAACCACAATAATGTGGTGAACTTACTAATAGAAATAAAAATGTGTCAATATGTCTAGTGCTATGTCCACTCACCCTGCAGTCTGACCACCATCAGTAAGGACACACACAGCTGCAGGCATCGCACCAGGGAGGACTCACACATCATAGTCTGCATTGGGCAGAGTAGACATTCATGGGCGGGGGTCAAAGTTCAAAGCTTTCCAGGACCAGGGTAGGCCACCACGGACTAAAATTGATTTTAATAACCATGTTTCTGTACAATCATCTGAAAGGATGTTACCTTACAGATCTGAACACTGTTTGAGTGATTTAAACAAGCCTCATCTTACATCTGCTCTTGACACACGTCTCCTATGAAAGATAAGGAGAACACACAGAGGGTGAAACAAACACACACATCCATGAATATGGCTTAATCCAGTGTGGAAGTCTGCCTCTGAACTGTTAACATAGGATCAGTTACTTAACCTTAGAAATGTGAAGGCAAAATGAAGGGCTTCATTCTACCATCAATGGACTGGCCATTACACACAGGCCAGCTGCCTTTCTCTGGCAGAATGAGTCTCCACTTGCTCCATTGAGGATAAACGATAACTTCTGACCAAGCAGACCGTAATAAGGTCTAACACACCTAAAAGAAAAACCTTGATTCCACAGTGAAAATAAAGGCTATTTTGAGTCATACCCAGAAGGCTGTGTTTCAATTTCTTGAATAAGATTAAGCCACCTGACAATCTTTAAATTAATTATTGTAAAAAAAATATAAAAAACTGCTAGCTCCTGAACACAATCCCATTTTGCTTTGTCAATTTGACCAGAGTAAAAGGGAGCACGAAATCATCTCACATCTCTCTGAAAACTATCTTCTTTAGCTACAAATAGGCTATATATTGTTGCTACCACATTGATGTTGTCACAACATTAAAGGAAATCATTAGCCGATAAACATTTAAGTGGACCATATTAGTAATACAATATACCTTTTACCCCAGCCAAATACAGCTAGTATAAACTATGGATCAAATTACAATGAAGGATCAACATTTAAACAAAGATTTCACAGGTGTATGATGCAGAATATACAAATCCAAAGTAGTATCCGAATAATTAGAGCGACTTTGGGCACTACAAGCCACTTTCTATCCTGAAACTTGATCTTAAATTATAATTAAAAGCTTACCTCTGTTGTAGCTTGCGGGCGTTACTTTGGCAGCTAGTCCGATCACTGTACTTTCATGGTCCGTGTATTTACATCTATTTCATAGACTGTCTATCACGGTTGTAAAGAGCAGCGCCAGATAAAACACCGCCCATCTGTGAGTCTACAAATCAGGACCAAATTGTGTGCATAAGAAAGGATGTTGGACAACAACTGAAATATGTGTATTTTCTAAATGTATGAACGTCATGTTTCCAACACTAGTCGTGCTTTGGGGCGAATTAATTGCATGTTCTTTTTATCGCACTTGTGTGCAGTGGGGACAAAAAGGCGCACCTATCGCTTCAACAGCGTGAGGTGTGAGAGTGCTACCCTCTAGTGGTTGGCATTTAAAGTACATTGGGAGTGTACGACCAATTCTATCACTACAGAGACACACTGAAGTGAAACTAAGCAGGCGTTGCAGTTCAGATCAATTATTTTTAGAAACCAGACTTTAATTCATTTGAGAGTAAATACATTTGGGCTTTTTTAAAACGTTTTCTGGGGGATAGATTTTTTTTCTAAATGGGCAGAGATAAAATACTTCCGTTTTATAGCTAACCTCATGCTATTTTACACATTTTGCCATGAACCTAACATGAATATTGCTGGTTTAGAGCAAATATCCTACCATTCTACATATTTTGCCATGGGACTGGTTTACGACATGTACAGTGCCATCTGGAGGAGGGGTGACTTACGTTGTATACCGAGATATCATTTTGTCAAGAAAAGATGGTCAAAACAATGTACATTTACTGGATCTTTACCTCTTTCTCCATTGAAATCAAACCAAAGCCAGCACACTAGTAATAAACACTATCCAGCCGCTGTGATGATAATCCACAGTGTTAAAATCACCTGAGAGAATGAGAAGAGCCTCTGAGTATTTGTTGCATAGATTTTCTTGTAAGTTGGGCAAAAGGGGTCTTATTTGGAGCATGTGAGTTAGGTTCATACACTTTACAGATGATGAAAATAGCATTATCAACTGTGTATCTCCATCAACTAACACATCTGGGATGCTAGATGATGGGTTGGTTGTAGTCACATTCTGGGGACCCTGTCCTTACAAAACAGAACTAAATAATAAATATTCACAGCCACATGTCAAACACAATGAAATGAAAAATTTTACACTGAAATGAAGGCTCGTTTTTCTCTTAGAATGTGTTAATATTATCACAACATTATGCAATGACCTCTCTGTTGATGGCTGGCGTTTTTTCAATCCGGATGCAAGGGGTTACAACTGGACCAACAAAACTACATCACAGAATCTAGAATAGATTTATTCCTTTGCTACAATTTGTTATAGATGTACAGTAAATCATCAATGTTATAGATGTACAGTAAATCATCAATGTTATAGATGTACAGTAAATCATCAATTTGTTATAGATGTACAGTAAATCATCAATTTGTTATAGATGTACAGTAAATCATCAATTGGTTATAGATGTACAGTAAATCATCAATGTTATAGATGTACAATAAATCATCAATTTGTTATAGATGTACAGTAAATCATCAATGTTATAGATGTACAGTAAATCATCAATGTTATAGATGTACAGTAAATCATCAATGTTATAGATGTACAGTAAATCATCAATGTTATAGATGTACAATAAATCATCAATTTGTTATAGATGTACAGTAAATCATCAATGTTATAGATGTACAGTAAATCATCAATGTTATAGATGTACAGTAAATCATCAATGTTATAGATGTACAGTAAATCATCAATGTTATAGATGTACAGTAAATCATCAATGTTATAGATGTACAGTAAATCATCAATTTGTTATAGATGTACAGTAAAATCAATGTTATAGATCAGTAAAATCAATTTGTTATAGAGTACAGTAAATCATCAATTTGTTATAGATGTACAGTAAATCATCAATGTTATAGATGTACAGTAAATCATCAATGTTATAGATGTACAGTAAATCATCAATTTGTTATAGATGTACAGTAAATCATCAATTTGTTATAGATGTACAGTAAATCATCAATGTTATAGATGTACAGTAAATCATCAATGTTATAGATGTACAGTAAATCATCAATGTTATAGATGTACAGTAAATCATCAATTTGTTATAGATGTACAGTAAATCATCAATGTTATAGATGTACAGTAAATCATCAATGTTATAGATGTACAGTAAATCATCAATGTTATAGATGTACAGTAAATCATCAATGTTATAGATGTACAGTAAATCATCAATTTGTTATAGATGTACAGTAAATCATCAATGTTATAGATGTACAGTAAATCATCAATGTTATAGATGTACAGTAAATCATCAATTTGTTATAGATGTACAGTAAATCATCAATGTTATAGATGTACAGTAAATCATCAATTTGTTATAGATGTACAGTAAATCATCAATGTTATAGATGTACAGTAAATCATCAATTTGTTATAGATGTACAGTAAATCATCAATGTTATAGATGTACAGTAAATCATCAATGTTATAGATGTACAGTAAATCATCAATTTGTTATAGATGTACACTAAATCATCAATGTTATAGATGTACAGTAAATCATCAATTTGTTATAGATGTACAGTAAATCATCAATTTGATAGATGTACAGTAAATCATCAATTTGTTATAGATGTACAGTAAATCATCAATTTGTTATAGATGTACAGTAAATCATCAATGTTATAGATGTACAGTAAATCATCAATGTTATAGATGTACAGTAAATCATCAATGTTATAGATGTACAGTAAATCATCAATGTTATAGATGTACAGTAAATCATCAATGTTATAGATGTACAGTAAATCATCAATTTGTTATAGATGTACAGTAAATCATCAATTTGTTATAGATGTACAGTAAATCATCAATGTTATAGATGTACAGTAAATCATCAATTTGTTATAGATGTACAGTAAATCATCAATGTTATAGATGTACAGTAAATCATCAATGTTATAGATGTACAGTAAATCATCAATGTTATAGATGTACAGTAAATCATCAATTTGTTATAGATGTACAGTAAATCATCAATTTGTTATAGATGTACAGTAAATCATCAATGTTATAGATGTACAGTAAATCATCAATTTGTTATAGATGTACAGTAAATCATCAATGTTATAGATGTACAGTAAATCGTCAATTGGTTATAGATGTACAGTAAATCATCAATGTTATAGATGTACAGTAAATCATCAATTTGTTATAGATGTACAGTAAATCGTCAATTTGTTATAGATGTACAGTAAATCATCAATGTTATAGATGTACACTAAATCATCAATGTTATAGATGTACAGTAAATCATCAATGTTATAGATGTACAGTAAATCATCAATTTGTTATAGATGTACACTAAATCATCAATGTTATAGATGTACAGTAAATCATCAATTTGTTATAGATGTACAGTAAATCATCAATGTTATAGATGTACAGTAAATCATCAATTTGTTATAGATGTACATGTTAAATCATCAATTTGTTATAGATGTACAGTAAATCATCAATGTTATAGATGTACAGTAAATCATCAATGTTATAGATGTACAGTAAATCATCAATGTTATAGATGTACAGTAAATCATCAATTTGTTATAGATGTACAGTAAATCATCAATGTTATAGATGTACAGTAAATCATCAATTTGTTATAGATGTACAGTAAATCATCAATGTTATAGATGTACAGTAAATCATCAATTTGTTATAGATGTACAGTAAATCATCAATTTGTTATAGATGTACAGTAAATCATCAATTTGTTATAGATGTACAGTAAATCATCAATGTTATAGATGTACAGTAAATCATCAATTTGTTATAGATGTACAGTAAATCATCAATGTTATAGATGTACAGTAAATCATCAATTTGTTATAGATGTACAGTAAATCATCAATGTTATAGATGTACAGTAAATCATCAATGTTATAGATGTACACTAAATCATCAATGTTATAGATGTACAGTAAATCATCAATGTTATAGATGTACAGTAAATCATCAATTTGTTATAGATGTACAGTAAATCATCAATGTTATAGATGTACAGTAAATCATCAATGTTATAGATGTACAGTAAATCATCAATTTGTTATAGATGTACAGTAAATCATCAATGTTATAGATGTACAGTAAATCATCAATTTGCTCCTTTTTCTGATCATCATTTGATTTCCCTGAAATTACAAGCTGTAAAAAGATCTAAGGATATTTCAGTCTATTGGAAATTAAACAACACACTTCTTAGAAATCCTATATTCAACGGAATCATCAAATCGTTAGCCAAAGATCATTTTGCGAGAGGAGACTTCGTTCATGGAAGTAAATGGGATTTCTTTAAATGTAATAATCAGTTTTAGCTATTAAGCTTGTCAAAGAGCTGGAACACCTGACACACCTTAGATAAAATCATTGAATGATCAATGCTGACAGGCTTCTGAAGAAAGATACTGTATGTCAAGAAGAAGAGTCTGAACTTAAATCTTTCCAAATAGAGTTCAAACTGTTTTAGACAGATCTGACAAAGGGTGCTTTTCTCAGACAAAGAGCTAAATGGATTGAAGAAGGGAAAGAAACACCAGTTATTTCTTTGCTCTTGAAAATAAACTACAAAAGAAAATATATAACTGCACTCAAAATGAACGATGCATTATGTATGCAAAGATCCCATTGAAATATCAGTCTTTGTCAATTCCTTTTATGAAAACCTGAACAACTCACAATTTCAGAAAGATGGTTATGAAATGTCCCTGTGATTCAGGATTAATTCCACTCAATTTGCGAATCACTTGTGTCAGTCGAGGAGATGAGAGAGGCTTTGAATTTTTTTTGTTTCAAGATTGCATTGAAAATTGTGAAATAGTTTCCACTATGAAGCTGGGTCTGGTTCTTAAGGCTGATGAAGAATCCTCTCTCATTGTAAATTGGAGATCAATCGCTTTACTGAATATTGATTACGTAGATTTTTCTGGTTTATGCCAAAAGATGAAATAAAGGAATATATCCCATTCTAAATTAGACTCAAACAGGCTTTATGAAGGGGCTTCACATAATCTCCATCATTCGTTTAGTCTTGGACCTTATGGATTATTCAGAGGCAGTTGACTCAGGTGTTGTTATTTTATTTATAGACTTCTGTAAAGCCTTTGACATAATTGACCATTCATTTCTCGTTTGGTCTCTGAAACTTTTTGGTTTTGGTGAAAATTGTATCGAAGTCAATTGCATGTTTTACAAAGATGTAAATAGTTCTGTGACACTAAACCTTAATTCATCTATTCAGTGTCAACAGAAGTGTATGACAGGGATGTCCAAATTTGTGTTTTTTAAATTCATTTTGGTAATGGATCTTCTATGTCAAGATATTCTGAATAATGCACATTTGCATGGCTTATACAGTTTTGACGGAGAAATCTACATTTCCCAGCTGGCTGATACTGTTACATTTTTTAAAGACAAAGACCAGGTCACCCATGTCCTTAATGCCATCAATGCATACTTTATTATGTCTGGATTGAAACCGAATGCTTCTAAACATGAAAATGACTCTGACAATAAAGAAATATAAACTATTCCTGTAAAGGACTGCGTTAAATATTTAGAAATACATCTAGAGTTGAAGTCGGAAGTTTACATACACGTAGGTTGGAGTCATTAAAACTTGTTTTTCAACCACTCCACAAATGTATTTTTAACAAACTATAGTTTTGTGCATGACACAAGTCATTTTTCCAACAATTGTTTACTGACCTAAAACAGGGCATTTTTACTAGGATTAAATGTCAGGAATTGTGAAAAACTGAGTTTAAATGTATTTGGCTAAGGTGTCTGTAACTTCTGACTTCAACTGTATCTAAAAATCACTTAGTCAGAGAACATATTCATTTCCCCCCAAAATAAGACTTCCAACAGCAGTCCCAGCATCTTACCACTGCTACACCTGGCTATCAGTGGAGTCTGGCAGTGAAACAGTTCGTTCAGCCTCATTTACTGCCTTAAAAAAACATAGCTGATATGGCTGACTTGTTTAAACACATGTGGTTTCTACTGACAACTGAGATGTACAAACTATGGCATAAGAGAACGCCGAGCGGAGAAGATGCAATCCGTCATTTAAATGAAGAAATGAATGAGCGAGCGAGGACGGACATAGTCAATATAACTATTTGTTCTGTTCAGCACTTTTGAAATGTACAGAGACAAAATTCAGAACATGGGCCGTTCTTACTGTATTCTCCCTGTACACCAAGTCAGAACCTTTGGAAAAATAACGGGGGCATATAAGCAGACAATGAAAGCTCTTACAATATTTGATGATTACATTTCTCTAAAACAAGCTATAGGATAAATGAGAGGGAAAAAAATACCAAATGATTAGCGTGAGGCACATGGGCTACAAAAAGCTTACTGCACAACATGCACTTACTAACATTTTACTTTCTTAGCTACAGTATACATGTCAAATCAAACCAAAGCGGCAGGTAGCCTAGTGGGTAGAGCATTGGGCCAGTAACCAAAGGTTGCTGGATCGCGTCCCCAATCTGACAAGGTAAGAATCTGGCATTCTGCCCCTGAACAAGGCCCACTGTTACCTGGAAGGCTGTCATTGTAAATAAGCATTTGTTATTAACTGACTTGCCGAGTTTGATTAAAAAAAATATATTTGTCACATGTGCCAAATACAACAGGTATTTGTGTCAAATACACAACAAGTGTATTTGTGACAAATACAACAGTGAAATGCTTACTTACAAGACTGCTTAAAACATATTGGTATTACAGACAGGGAGAGGTTGAAAATGTCAGTGAAGACACTGCCAGTTGGTCAGTGCATGCTCGGAGCACATGTCCTGGTAATCTGTCTGGCCCAGCCGCCTTGTGAATGCTGACCTGTTTAAAGGTCTTACTCACATTGGCTGCTGAGAGGGTGATCACACAGTCATCTGTAACAGCTGATGCTCTCATGCATGTTTCAGTGTTACTTGCCTCGATGTGAACACATTTTTTAGCTCGTCTGGTAGGCTCGTGTCACTGGGCAGCTCTCGGCTGTGCTTCCCTTTGTAGTCTGTAAGCGTCAGAGCCGGTGTAGTATGATTCAATCTTAGTCCTTTATTGCCACTTACCTGTTTGATGGTTCCTCGGAGAGCATAGCGGGTTTTCTTGTAAGCTTACGGGTTAGAGTCCCGCTCCTTTAAAGCGGCAGCTCTAACTTTTAGCTCAGTGCGAATGTTGCCTGTAATCCATGGCTTCTGGTTGGGCTATGTATGTGCAGTCACTGTGGGGACGACGTCCTCGATGCACTTATTGATGAAGCCAGTGACTGATGTGGTGTACTCCTCAACGCCATCGGAAGAATCCCGGAACATAATTCCAGTCTGTGATAGCAAAAAAGTCCTAACGTTCAGCATCTGCTTCATTTGACCACTTTTTCATAGACCGAGTCACTGGTGCTTCCTGCTTCAATTTTTGCTTCAATTGGGGCATGGTCAGGTGTCTGCAGTATATCCCCCGCTTCCGAGTCATTGAAGAAGAACTCCTCATCCAATTTGAGGTGAATAATCCCAGTTTTGATGCCCAGAAGCTCTTTTCGGTCATAAGAGACGGTAGTAACAAAACATTATGTACAAAACAAGTTATGAACCATGTGAAAAAACAAACAAAATAGCATTATTGGTTGAGAGCTGATAAAATGTCAGTCCTACCCTCTGGAGCCATGGCATATTGCATCATTAATGCAGAAGTATACAATACATTTTTGGACTCACCGTGTTGGGCTGTGCGCACTTCCTTCCAAACCACTTATTGTTGAATTTGCGATTTCCAACTTGTCGTGTAATGTTTATGGATGATGAGCAGCGATATGTTTTATCTATAATTTCTCTTCATTATTTATCTTCATATGACAAGGACTGAAAAGGATTTGCCAGTTGATTGTCAGCTTGACTCAGGATGACTGCTAGCTAAGATTGTGAACATATGATGTTGACATGATCAGTCCAATCAAAGCTGCTGTACATATAATGTGATTTGATGTCATTTTATCTGTGGCCAATGTTCTTGAGCCTTCTTGGATGGGCACTTCTAATATCAGCAGCCAAAGGGTTAGGATTTTCAAGGCCTCTCCTTACACTTCGCAATGACATAGTTTCCCCATGAGTGAGAGAACACTGAGCCAATCACGGCACAACACTTTTCTGCTGGCTTGCCCTACCACCACAGAAAGCACTGAAACACCTGCATTTTTGAGCTGCCTTTCTCAAGAAAACAAAAAAGAGACCATGTTTGTATGCAGATTTATTAACTCAATGATATATATATTTTTTACATTGTTTGCAAACTGATATGTGACACGTATTAATACCAAAATAACATGCAAAACAGGTACCCCCACCCAAAAAGTTGTTTATTTATTTATATTTTTGTTTGTTAAAAAGGTGGGGCTCATTCTTGACACACACAAGAAACTGTTGAGAGTGAAAAACCCAGCAGCGAAGCAGTTCTTGACACACTCAAACCAATGCACCTGGCACCTACTACCATACCCCATTCAAAGGAATTTTAATATTTTGTCTTGACCATTCACCCTTTGAATGGCACACCTTTACATTCCTTGTCTCAGGGCTTAACGATCCTTCTTTAACCTGTCTATTCCCCTTTATCTACACTGATTGGTGACATCAGTAAGTGATCATAGCTGGATTCACCTGGTCAGTCTTTGTCATGGAAAGAGCAGGCGTTCTTAACGTGTTGTACACTCAGTGTGTACCAAACACTTTTAAGGAAGTGCTCTTTAACATTTCACATAAGATGTTATTCCATGTTGTCCAAATTTGTTGATGTTGATGTAAATCTCTGATTGATGTTTGGGAAAACCATGCGGAGTACTTATTTAGCTTTTTGAACATCATATTTTTGACATGAAGGATATTGTATGTTACTATTGCAATGATGTCAAACCATTGAAATTATTCAGCATTTGTTTTATTCTTCCAGAAATCTATACCAAAATTACAAATATTTCTGATCAAATGTAATCATCAAGTTAAGACATTATCCCTAGTTAATAATAAAAATAATGACATCTTCTTGAATCATAATAATGCCATTGTTTTTCTGAGTGAATACATTTTCACAGTTCTTTACTACCTGTGTGTTTTGTTTTGTAGTAGAAGTGTTTGATGTAGTGATGTAAATAGTTGATTACAATTACGTTCATTTGTATAATGAACATGTGTGCCTGATATTTGTAAATTGCATTTAGAATAATAACAAACAAACAATCCTGCAACAAGCTACACAGTCATCACATGATTATTTAACTATTATTTTGAATCACGGCCTACACAGGTCAAACCCTGACCCGGTCAGACAACGCTGGGTCAATTGTGCGCCGCCCTATGCGACTCCCAATCGCTGCTGGTTGTGATACAGCCTCGAACCTTTCAGAGTACCCTTCTAGCACGGAGATGCAGTGCCTTAGACCTCTGCGCCACTCGGGAGCCCAGGTGGATTGCAGAGAAGTGTCTGTTAACGTTGATGTTAGGATCATGTGCGTATGCGAGATGATCTTGGTTTGGTAAGATTAAACGATACATATTATAAGAAAGGATTTTAAAAATAAACAAACAGACTGTATTCAACCTTAACGGATCCCCAACCTAGACCATCGTTTTTGTCGCCCTCTGCAGGCCACAAACCACACAGTTTCACATTCAGTAGATCAATTGGAAAGAAACCGATTTGTTATATAAATTAATTCCCTCAAAATAATATTGAAATTAAAGTACAATATTTAAATTAAAACGTATCAACCAGCCAAACTCATTTTTGGACGTCACAGCATTGCGACGGAATGGACTAATCTCTGACTCATTCTGATGACGTACTTCACAGTCCAGTAAGTTGACAGCTCAACAACGCGTTTCCACAATGCAAAAAAAATAAACAAAATAACCACGTTTCACGTGTTTGTTGGCATTTTTTTTGTAGTTCTCCATGAGCTGAATGCAGAGCCTTTGAACTAAACGTATTCTATAGATTTTAGTCCGTGGTTTCCCAATCAAAATGTCGTTTCTTATGGATTCTGTGATCATGTTCACCTCACAGGTAAGAATTGCTAGCTAACGTTAGCTGTTCTTGGGTGGCTGTTCTTCTCGCTAGCTAACAGTTACTGTAACCTTACAAACAACTGCTAGCTACTATAACACCACTTTTGGCTCCCTTTGCTTAGCCAGCTATTATGTTAGCCAGCTAGAATGATTGCACATACACTGTCTTGGGCAAATTACTAACGTGAAATCTTTCAACTTCCCAGGTGCTCTTCTTTGGCTTTGGGTGGCTGTTCTTCATGCGGCAGCTGTTCAAGGACTATGAGGTATGTTATATAGTTACTACACAAGTACTGTTATATTAGTTATGATTTGGTAGACATTCATCTACATGCCTTGTCTTTATTCTTGTAGCTTGGTGTCGTTATGTTTTCTGGACCGTTTTTGTTTAAAGAAAAGTTGGGAGAACCTGCTAGAAACAGAAACAGACAGATCCATCAGCATGTTTGTTTACACAGCAGTGATCTACAGAGACTGATCTAACCCTGTGGTCATGTTCCGGTCAACAGGTACGGCAGTATGTGGTCCAAGTGGTGTTCTCCATCACTTTTGCCTTCTCCTGCACCATGTTTGAGCTCATCATCTTTGAGATACTGGGTGCCTTAGAAACTAGGTAAGTACAATGGTTTAATTCATTCTTTACATCACCACGTTCATTCAGTATGATACTTTTCTCTCCATTAACCAGCTAACATAGACTAGCCGATGTCTCATAGATGTCCGTGTCCCTCAGTTCCAGGTATTTCCACTGGAAGTTCAACCTGTATGTGATTCTACTGGTTCTAATCTTCGTGGTGCCATTTTATATCGGCTACTTTGTCGTCAGCAACATCCGCCTTTGTGAGTGACATTTTATCCATGTTATTCCATCTGTAGCATAATTCCAGTGATCCTTCTGTGTTTGATGCTACAGAGGATATGATGGGTGCTGTCTTGCTGGGGATTCTCACACGCAGTCTCTGAAGTGTGTGTTTGTGTTCAGTGCAGAGACAGAAGCTGCTCTTTGCCTGTGTCGTCTGGTTTACCTTCATGTATTTCTTTTGGAAGTTGGGGGACCCTTTCCCCATCCTCAGTCCCAAACATGGTGAGTGACTACCCTGCCCCGTCTCCCTATTCTCACTGCTGTGTTTAAGACCCTATTCCAAACAACCCGTAGCCACTAATCATAGTCACCTTTTGTAGAGCTGAAAGTTTGGCAGGTAGCCTAGTGGTTTCAGTATTGGGTCAGTAACTGAAAGGTCGCTAGTTCGATTCCCCGAGCTGACAAGGTGAAGCATCTGTTGATGTGCCCTTGAGTAACCCTAATTGTTCCAGGTTCGCTGTTGTTAATGGCAGACCCTTGCTGTGACCACACTGAGGGTGTCTCTGGGAGAGTGGGATATGCAAAAAATGCATGCATATTAATATACACTTGTACATGTGTGAAATAGGACAAATATAAGCACCAAATTCTTATAAGGATTGTAACAGTGATTGTACATAATGTTGCATACCTGTTTCTGTACCTCAGGTATCCTGTCCATCGAGCAGCTGATCAGTCGTGTTGGGGTCATAGGGGTCACGCTGATGGCTCTATTGTCCGGCTTTGGTGCTGTCAACTGCCCTTACACCTACATGTCCTACTTCCTACGGTTAGTGCACTAAGTCTGTATAGACCAAAACAGCATTAAACAACTACATTACCTACAATCCCATTCTCTAACTCCCCATAGACGCCTACTACTCTACTCCTCACATACTCTACTTGTCACAACTAAATAACCTACACTCTCATTCCCCACTATCCTTACTACCCTCACTACCTGTATACCTGTGTGATGCATCTTTATCTACAGGAATGTGACAGAGAGTGATATTCTTGCCTTGGAGAGGAGACTTCTTCAGACCATGGACATGATCGTCAGCAAAAAGAAACGGTGAGGGAGAGGGATAGGGGAATATATTTCTATAGAGAGAGCATAGAGACCATCACCTTTTTCTGATAATCAAATCATTCTCAGGCTCTAGTTTTCTGTTTTCCTGTGCCAGTGTTTGGTGTCATGCCTTTTCTGTTTTGTCTGTGCAGCATTGCCATGACGCGGAGGCAGATGTACCAGCGAGGGGAGGACCAGAACAAACAGACTGGATTCTGGGGCATGATCAAGAGTGTCACCTCCTCACCACCAGGCAGCGAGAGTATCCTTCACACATCCTAATGGGAAGTGTGTGTGCTTTTATTGTGTGTCTGTGTACAGTTCCTTGACCCCCCCTCTCCAGATTTGTCTCTGATCCAGCAGGAAGTGGATGCTCTGGAGGAGCTGAGTCGCCAGCTCTTCCTGGAGACAGTAGACCTGCAGGCCACGAAGGTAATGCATGTGCATGTTCGCATAACGGGAGCGTGACCACCGGTCCAGTTGAACTCTGATAAAAACCCTATTTACTATTGAGGAGCAGACTGTATATCATTCAAACACGCATCTTTATTTGAACTATACAGTGCCTTGCGAAAGTATTCGGCCCCCTTGAACTTTGCGACCTTTTGCCACATTTCAGGCTTCAAACATAAAGATATAAAACTGTTTTTTTTGTGAAGAATCAACAACAAGTGGGACACAATCATGAAGTGGAACGACATTTATTGGATATTTCAAACTTTTTTAACAAATCAAAAACTGAAAAATTGGGCGTGCAAAAGTATAAAGCCCCTTTACTTTCAGTGCAGCAAACTCTCTCCAGAAGTTCAGTGAGGATCTCTGAATGATCCAATGTTGACCTAAATGACTAATGATGATAAATACAATCCACCTGTGTGTAATCAAGTCTCCGTATAAATGCACCTGCACTGTGATAGTCTCAGAGGTCCGTTAAAAGCGCAGAGAGCATCATGAAGAACAAGGAACACACCAGGCAGGTCCGAGATACTGTTGTGAAGAAGTTTAAAGCCGGATTTGGATACAAAACGATTTCCCAAGCTTTAAACATCCCAAGGAGCACTGTGCAAGCGATAATATTGAAATGGAAGGAGTATCAGACCACTGCAAATCTACCAAGACCTGGCCGTCCCTCTAAACTTTCAGCTCATACAACGAGAAGACTGATCAAGAGGCCCATGATCACTCTGGATGAACTGCAGAGATCTACAGCTGAGGTGGGAGACTCTGTCCATAGGACAACAATCAGTATATTGCACAAATCTGGCCTTTATGGAAGAGTGGCAAGAAGAAAGCCATTTCTTAAAGATATCCATAAAAAGTGTCGTTTAAAGTTTGCCACAAGCCACCTGGGAGACACACCAAACATGTGGAAGAAGGTGCTCTGGTCAGATGAAACCAAAATTGAACTTTTTGGCAACAATGCAAAACGTTATGTTTGGCGTAAAAGCACCACAGCTCATCACTCTGAACACCATCCCCACTGTCAAACATGGTGGTGGCAGCATCATGGTTTGGGCCTGCTTTTCTTCAGCAGGGACAGGGAAGATGGTTAAAATTGATGGGAAGATGGATGGAGCCAAATACAGGACCATTCTGGAAGAAAACCTGATGGAGTCTGCAAAAGACCTGAGACTGGGATGGAGATTTGTCTTCCAACAAGACAATGATCCAAAACATAAAGCAAAATCTACAATGGAATGGTTCAAAAATAAACATATCCAGGTGTTAGAATGGCCAAGTCAAAGTCCAGACCTGAATCCAATCGAGAATCTGTGGAAAGAACTGAAAACTGCTGTTCACAAATGCTCTCCATCCAACCTCACTGAGCTCGAGCTGTTTTGCAAGGAGGAATGGGAAAACATTTCAGTCTCTCGATGTGCAAAACTGATAGAGATATACCCCAAGCGACTAACAGCTGTAATCGCAGCAAAAGGTGGCGCTTCAAAGTATTAACTTAAGGGGGCTGAATAATTTTGCACGCCCAATTTTTCAGTTTTTGATTTGTTAAAAAAGTTTAAAATATCCAATAAATGTCGTTACACTTCATGATTGTGTCCCACTTGTTGTTGATTCTTCACAAAAAATACAGTTTTATATCTTTATGTTTGAAGCCTGAAATGTGGCAAAAGGTCGCAAAGTTCAAGTGGGCCGAATACATTCGCAAGGCACTGTATCTAAATGCCCCAATTGGAGCGATGGAAAAAGGTTGTTTTAAAAATCCTTTTGGAGTGTTCTGGTCCCCCAACGGCAGGCTCGCTTTGAGGGCTCCAGTCCAGTTCCAGATGCATCAGGCCTCTCCTGGGTCGTGTTGTACTGAGTGAAAGACAAAGATTCTGTCAGCAAATGGCACTGTTGCCAAATACACAACTCCACAATTTACAATAAACCAAAATAGTAACTAACTAAAGGAATACAGTAATATCAAAGCAGAAACAAATGATAATGGAAAATAGTAACTCAATTTCACAAGGTAATGTAAATAAAAATGGAGAGGCAAGGGATTGCAGCTCAGGTAATGTTATCAGATGTCCATGTCCTTTCAAGGACAATGTCTATTCACAAATAGTCTTTGGATCAAAAGCCTGTGGGGGGACACTAGTGATTTTAAATCATTCAGATGTGAGCTGGTGGTGTTCAGTCAGAAAATGTGCTATAATCCACAATGTTTTGCAATCCAATGGCAATGTGGAATTCGAGGGTTGACCATGGCTGCGGCTGAAATGAGAGAGGCGGAAGCTAACTAACTCTCAAATCAAATTTTATTGGTCACATACACATGGTTAGCAGATGTTAATGCGAGTGTAGTGAAATGCTTGTGCTTCTAGTTCCGACCATGCAGTAATATTTAACAAGTAATCTAACACTTTCATAACAACTACCTTTTACACACAAGTGTAAAGGAATGAATAAGAATATGTACATATAAATATATGCATGAGTGATGGCCATTCAGCATAGGCAAGATGCAGTAGATGGAATAGAGTACAATATATACATATGATATGAGTAATGTAGGGTATGTAAACATTATATAAAGTAGCATTGTTTAAAGTGAATAGTGATACATTTATTACATCAGATTTTGAATTATTAAAGTGGCTAGAGATGAGTCAGTGTGTTGGCAGCAGCCACTCAATGTTAGTGGTGGCTGTTTAACAGTCTGATGGCCTTGAGATAGAAACTGTTTTTCAGTCTCTCGGTCCCAACTTTGATGCACCTGTACTGACCTCGCCTTCTGGATGATAGCGGGGTGAACAGGCAGTGGCTCGGGTGGTTGCTGTCTATGATGATCTTTTTGCCTTCCTGTGTCATTGGGTGATGTTGGTGTCCTGTAGGGCAGGTAGTTTGCCCCCGGTGGTGCGTTGTGCAGACTGCATTACCCTCTGGAGAGACTTACGGTTATGGGTGGAGCAGCTGCCGTACCAGGCGGTGATACAGCCCGACAGGATGCTCTTGATTGTGCATCTGTAAAAGTTTGAGTGTTTTTGGTGACAAGCCAAATTTCTTCAGCCCCCTGAGGTTGAAGAGGCGCTGCTGCACCTTCTTCACCACTCTTGTCTGTGTGGGTGGACCATTTCAGTTTGTCTGTGATGTGTACGCCGAGGAACTTAAAACTTTCCACCTTCTCCACTACTGTCCCGTTGCTGTGGATAGGGGGGTGCTCCCTCTGCTGTTTCCTGAAGTCCACGATCATCTCCTTTGTTTTGTTGACATTGAGTGTGAGGTTGTTTTCCTGACACCACACTCCGATGGCCCTCACCTCCTCCCTGTAGGCTGTCTCGTCGTTGTTGGTAATCAAGCCTACCCCTGTAGTGTCGTCTGCAAACTTGATGATTGAGTTGGAGGCGTGCAAGGCCACGCAGTCATGGGTGAACAGGGAGTACAGGAGAGGGCTGAGAACGCACCCTTGTGGGGCCCCAGTGTTGATGATCAGCAGGGTGGAGATGTTGTTTCCTTCCCTCACCACCTGGGGTCGTCCCGTCAGGAAGTCCAGGACCCAGTTGCACAGGGCAGGGTGTAAACCCAGGTTCTCAAGCATAATGATGAGTTTGGAGTGTACTATGGTGTTGAATGCTAAGCTGTAGTCAGTGAACAGCATTATTACATAGGTATTCCTCTTGTCCAGATGGGTTAGGGCAGTGTGATTGCGATTGCGTTGTCTGTGGACCTATTGGGGCAGTAAGCAAATTGGAGTGGGTCTAGGGTGTCAGGTAAGGTGGAGGTTATATGATCCTTCACTAGTCTCTTAGGGAAGGGTGAATGTGTTTCAGCCTCCCAGTACCCCAACAGGCCTCCTCTCTGGTTCAATCTGGTTTACAGTAGTTTGTTGTGTGTGGTCTTCCAGTCAGGTCCACGCAGCTAGAAATGCAATCCACAGGTGTGCCCGCATTAATGAGTGCGTAGCACGTAAACCTGTAGAGAATGTCGGCAGGCAGCACTATCAGGAGAACTGTTGGTGATGAGATATGGAGAGGTACTTAGCTTTGAGGAAGGATGAAGTGTTCTCTCGCCCAATTTCCCAAAAGGCTTCCACTCTGTCCCTCCCGCTCGCCGGGCAGCCGTCAATTCGGCACTTTGTCGTTGGGTCCACACAGCTACAGGTTCAATCCACAGATACATTGGCATTAATGAGTGCGTAGTACGCAACACAGCAGAGAATGTCGACATACGGCCCTATCAGGCATTATGTTGGAGTTGGATATGTAGAGGTACTTAGCTTTGGGAAGGGACTTTTCTCTGTCTGCTCTGGTCCAGGTCCGCTCCAGCCACCGCATGTCGTCATCAGTTGCCTCGGCTCTGGCTCTGCAACCGCTCTGCACCCAGCTCACATCGACCCACACTGCTTCTGACCCGCACCTTAAATAAAGGACAGGTGCGAGCTACTCACCGGTCCCAATTTCGTGAAGCTTTAATTACTTACTCTTTTGATCAAAAGGGGGAAGTTTTACAAGGGGCAAAAGAGGTGCGCTTCTATAAATGTCTGGGTAAAACACGTACCAGGTGATTAAGGTTCTGGCGTGGGCATATAATGCAATGTAAGTGGGCAGCTTCTAGTCAGATACATAGTCACCCATGTGACACACACTTAAGATAGTTACATTACATTTACATTTAAGTCATTTAGCAGACGCTCTTATCCAGAGCGACTTACAAATTGGTGCAAACACCTATGACAACCAGTGGAACAGCCACTTGCATCTAAATCTTGTTAGGGGGGGGGGGGGTTAACTTACTACTATGACTACTACTACTAATAATAATAATACAAAGTTAATAAATAGTAATTCAACACTTCATTCGGGGCTTAGAGATTCTCAGGAAGCCCATCACTGCAGCCAACTCCAACACCCCTGGAATGACTTCCAGTTTCTCAATGTCTTCTTCAGAAAAGAGCGGCCACTCCTCGCCAGAGCTCAATCTGGGCTGGTAGGCCTTCGTCACTCCCCTGTAAAATTCAACTTTGCGCCTCAGCTCCATGTGTTTGTGGAATAGACGTTGTTTCTCCTGCTCAGGCAGGTGCTGATTGTGGTAGCGGAAGCTGGCCATTTGTAGGGACTGGGACTTCCAGTACCACTCACAGTTGTAGATCTCTGAGAGACTTGGGAGGACCTGACCTAAATTCACACATAAAACCAGATCTATGGTTATGTACCTAAATGCATTCTAATTATAATGAGAGATACACCAAAAAAATAAGCAATGAACCAATTCCTGGGAAGAACACAATATTTCTTACCATTGTTGATGTAGTCTGATGGTCTTGCTGGAAGATACGGCTGTCCTGGTACCGTCCATGGTACAGACTGGTTGAATTGGCGGTTATTGAAGCTCATTTCTGAATAATGGATAATCTTGGAAAGCAGAAAGTCTTGGGGTTGTTGTCACCAAAGAGTCCACTTCCAAATCAAATGAAAACAAGGTGCCTAACAACCAAACATTCTAAGCTGAAACATTCTATTAGAGTAAACAGTATTTATTTTCAAAGCATACTCTATGTTTTGTATTACCATATTCTAAATACGAATTCTGAGTGTGAATTAACAGGTGTAATGTTATTCACTCAGTGGGGATATCATGATACATTATTTGTATTTTTTTCCCCAACATGCACGCTTGCCTTACACACACACACACACACACACACACACACACACACACACACACACACACACACACACACACACACACACACACACACACACACACACACACACACACACACACACACACACACACACACACACACACACACACACACAATGTCCATGTATAATATGTAGTGGACTAAGGCTATTGTAATGCACGTTTGGTTTTTAGTAATGAGGTGTCTTTGTGCCTCTGTTCTCCGGGCCTGTAGGAGCGGATAGAGTACTCCAAGACATTCCAGGGGAAATACTTTAACTTCTTAGGTTACTTCTTCTCCATTTACTGTGTGTGGAAAATCTTCATGGTGAGTCACACACTTACAGACATGTAGATGTCAATGAAAGCCTTTGACACTTGAAATGCTTGTAATTATACTTCAGTTTTCCATAGTAACATCTGACAAACATATCTAAAGACACTGAAGCAGCAAACTTTCAATTTATATTTGTGTCATTCTCAAAACCTTTGGCCATGATTGTACATACACTTAGGTTGGAGTCATTAAAACCTGTTTTTCAACCACTCCACAAATTTCTTGTTAAACTATAGTTTTGGCAAGTCGATTAGGACACAAAGTAATTTTTCCAACAATTGTTTACAGATAGATTATTTCACTTATAATTCACTGTATCATAATTCCAGTGGGTCAGAAGTTTACATTACACTAAGTTCACTGTGCCTTTAAACAGCTTGGAAAATTCTAGAAAATTCTATCATGGCTTTAGAAGCTTCTGTTAGGCTAATTGACATTTAAGTCAATTGAGGTGTACCTGTGGATGTATTTCAAGGCCTACCTTCAAACTCAGTGCCTCTTTGCTTGACGTCATGGGAAAATCAAAAGAAATCAGCCAAGATCTCAGAATTTTTTTTTGTAGACCTCCACAAGTCTGATTCATCCTTTGAAGCAATTTCCAAACACCTGAAGGTACCACGTGTACTATTGTTTGTACAGATGAACAAGTATAAACACCATGGGACCTGTCTCCTAGAAATAAACATACCTTGGTGCTAAAAGTGCAAATCAATCCCAGAACAACAGCAAAGGACTGTGTGAAGATGCTGGAGGAAACCGGTACAAAAGTATCTATATTCACAGTCAAATGAGTCCTATATCGACATAACCTGAAAGGCCGCTCAGCAAGGAAGAAGCCACTGCTCCAAAACCACCATAAAAAAGCCAGACTACAGTTTGCAACTGCACATGGGGACAAAGGTGGTACTTCTGGAGAAATGTCCTCTGGTCTGATGAAACAAAAATAGAACTGTTTGGCCATAATGACCATCGTTATGTTTGGAGGAAAAAGGGAGATGCTTGCAAGCTGAAGAACAACATCTCAACCGTGTTCTTGGGACCCAACCGGGTGGCAGTATCATGTTGTGTGGGTGCTTTGCTGCTGG
>NC_068454.1:18217991-18345491 GCF_023373465.1 Oncorhynchus keta | reverse complement strand
CTTGTCTGGATCATTTGGATCTAGTTTAGAAGCTACCAAGGCACTCAAGGAACACACTTATGTTATGTCACTCACCCTCTCTCGTGCCTGGTGCGGCGCGGTGTCTGGCTCAGCAGCCTCCTCCTCTTCCTCCTCTTGGACCTCCTCCAGAGTGGCTGGAGTGTCTATCTGGGCTGGTGTGTGGCTTCGTGCTAGGGACGGGGACGGGGCTGGGGATGGGGACCTGGCTTGGGACGAGGGGACGAAGAGCTGAGGAGTGATGGCCACCCCTTTGGCTTTGAAGTGGTCGTTGGCCTGCTTCCCGGCAACGAGGAGTACCAGCGAGCTGCCACTCTTACGGATCAACCCCACCACTTGCTCGTGACTGCTCTGCTCCACATTCACACCGTCCACCTCCACCACCATGTCTTCGTCCTCTAGACCAGCCCTGTCCGCGGCTCCACCCTTCACCACCTTACAGAGAAGACATCAAGGGGTGAGCTGAGATGTGAATGGTTTGGAACGTAAACAACAGTTGACAGTTGCTGAATGACAGGAGTGTTTCAGAGGTACGGAATTGAGACAAGCATGTGCTTTGCCTCTTGATCTTTCCCATGGTAGTTAATGTATTTGGGATGCATTCTCTTGTCTGTTAGGCTACCTGTTGGATATACAGTACCAGTCAAAAGTTTGGACACACCTACTCATTCAAGGGTTTTTCTTTATTTTTACTATTTTCTACATTGTAGAATAACAGTGAAGACATCAAACTCTGAAATAACACATATGGAATCATGTAGTAACCAAGAATGTGTTAAACAAATCAAAATATATTTTAGATTCTTCAAAGCAGCCACCCTTTGCCTTGATGACAGCTTTGCACACTGTTGGCAACCAGCTTCACCTGGAATGCTTTTCCAACAGTCTTGAAGGAGTTCCCACATATGCTGAGCACTTGTTGGCTGCTTTACCTTCACTCTGCGGTCCCACTCATCCCAAACCATCTCAATTGGGTTGAGGTCGGGTGATAGTGGAGGCCAGGTCATCTGATGCAGCACTCCATCACTCTCCTTCTTGGTAAAATAGCCCTTACACAGCCTGGAGGTGTGTTGGGTCATTGTCCTGTTGAAAAACAAATTATAGTCCCACTAAGCGCAAACCAGATGGGATGGCGTATCACTGCAGAATGCTGTGATAGCCATGCTGGTTAACTGTGCCTTGAATAAATAAATCACTGAAAGTGTCACCAGCAAAGCACCAGCACACCTCCTCCTCCATGCTTTACGGTGGGAACCACACATGCAGAGATCAGCCATTCACCTACTCTGCATCTCACAAAGACTCATCAGACCAAAGGACAGATTTCCACCGGTCTAATTTCCATTGCTAATGTTTCTTGGCCCAAGCAAGTCTCTTCTTGTTATTGGTGTCCTTTAGTAGTGGCTTGATTCACGCATTCTCCTCTGAACAGTTGATGTTGAGATGTGTCTGTTACTTGAACTCATTGAAGCATTTATTTGGGCTGCAATTCCTGAAGCTGGTAACTCTAATGAACTTGTCCTCTGCAGCAGAGGTAACTCTGGGTCTTCCTTTCCTGTGGCGGTCTTCATGAGAGCCAGTTTCATCTTAGCGCTTGATGTTTTTTGCGACTGAACTTTCAAAGTTCTTCACATATTCTGGAATGACTGACCTCCATGTCTTAAAGTAATGATAGACTGTCGTTTCTCTTTGCTTATTTCAGCTGTTCTTTGCTATAATATGGACTTGGTCTTTTACCAAATAGGGTTGTTACACAGAAGATAGCCCTATCTTGTCACAACACAACTTATTGGCTGAAACGCAAGAAATTCCACAAATGTACTTCTAACACCTGTTAATTGAAATGCATTCCAGGTGACTATCTCCATGAAGCTGGTTGAGAGAATGCCAAGAGTGCAAAGATGTCAGCAAGGCAAAGGGTGGCTACATTGTTTTTATTTGTTTAACACATTTTTGGTTGCTACATGATTCTGTATTATTTCATAGTTTTGATGTCTTCACTATTATTCTACAAACTTTGGACTAGTACTGTAGGTAGGTGCTCTGTTCATTGTAGTTACCTCTTTGACATACTGGCCAAAGACTCCCTGTATGCCGTTGAGGTGGAAGCCGTACCCGGCGGAGGTCTTCTCCATCTTGCACAGCTTGAGGAGGTCTGTGGTAACAGGGTCTGGGACAGGGGCCGGCACGCTCTCTGGGTAGCTGGGTGGAGGGGTTGCTGGAAGGAGGGATTCCATCATCTCTTCCAAGTATAACAGAGGAGAAACGCCTCCCTGTGGAAGATCACAATTAATCTCAGACCAATATCTCAATCCACACAGTAATCTTCTTTACTGCACTTCTGTTTCTGGACAGTTCCTGAGCCTATATACACTATGAAATGGCTGCCCCTCAGCCTTGAAGTTTTTCAACTTTAGTAGGCTTTTTGAATGGTCTTTAAAGTGCAAAACGGCATTTGGCAGAAGTAAATTAATCCGCCAACATGACTATAAGTGAACAGCTTCCAAGCAATACGACTGATAAATAGCTAACAATTTAGCTACACAGACTATCTGAGTTTACCTTGTATCTTTCAGACCTATATCTATCCTACCCTGCCTTTCTAAGGTCTTCGGAAGCCAAGTCAACAAACAGATTACCCACCATTTCGAATCTCACAATACCCTCTCTGCTATGCAATCCGGTTTCAGAGCTGGTCATGGGTGCACCTCAGCCATGCTCAAGGTCCTAAACGATATCTTAACCGCCATCGATAAGAAACATTACTGTGCAGCCGTATTCATTGATCTGGCCAAGGCTTTCGACTCTGTCAATCTCCTCATCGGCAGACTCGACAGCCTTGGTTTCTCAAATGATTGCCTCGCCTGGTTCACCAACTACTTCTCCGATAGAGTTCAGTGTGTCAAATTGGAGGGTCTGCTGTCTGGACCTCTGGCAGTCTCTATGGAGGTGCCACAGGGTTCAATTCTTGAACCGACTCTCTTCTCTGTATACATCAATGATTTCCCTCTTGCTGCTGGTGAGTCTCTGATCCACCTCTACGCAGACGACACCATTCTGTATACTTCTGGCCCTTCTTTGGACACTGTTAACAACCCTCCAGGCAAGCTTCAATGCCATACAACTCTCCTTCCGTGGCCTCCAATTGCTCTTTAATACAAGTAAAACTAAATGCATGCTCTTCAACCGATCGCTGCCTGCACCTGCCCGCCTGTCCAACATCACTACTCTGGACGGCTCTGACTTAGAATACGTGGACAACTACAAATACCTAGGTGTCTGGTTAGACTGTAAACTCTCCTTCCAGACCCACATCAAACATCTCCAATCCAAAGTTAAATCTAGAATTGGCTTCCTAGATCTCAACAACGCATCCTTCACTCATGCTGCCAAACATACCCTCGTAAAACTGACCATCCTACCGATCCTCGACTTCAGCGATGTCATTTACAAAGTAGCCCCCAACACTCTACTCAACCAATTGGATGCAGTCTATCACAGTGCCATCCGTTTTGTCACCAAAGCCCCATATATTACTCACCATTGCGACCTGTACACTCTCGTTGGCTGGTCCTCGCTTCATACTCGTCGCCAAACCCACTGGCTCCATGTCATCTACAAGACCCTGCTAGGTAAAGTCCCCCCTTATCTCAGCTCGCTGGTCACCATAGCATCACCCACCTGTAGCACGCACTCCAGCAGGTATATCTCTCTGGTCACCCCCAAAACCAATTCTTTCTTTGGCCGCCTCTCCTTCCAGTTCTCTGCTGCCAATGACTGGAGCGAACTACAAAAATCTTTGAAACTGGAAACACTTATCTCCCTCACTAGCTTTAAGCACCAACTGTTAGAGCAGCTCACAGATTACTGCACCTGTACATATCCCACCTATAATTTAGCCCAAACAACTACCTCTTTCCCTACTGTATTTATTTTATTTATTTATTTATTTTGCTCCTTTGCACCCCCTTATTTTTATTTCTACTTTGCACATTCTTCCACTGCAAATCTACCATTCCAGTGTTTAACTTGCTATGTTGTATTTACTTTGCCACCATGGCATTTATTTTGCCTTTACCTCCCTTATCTCACGTCATTTGCTCACATTGTATATAGACTTGTTTATACTGTATTATTGACTGTATGTTTGTTTTACTCCATGTGTAACTCTGTGTCGTTGTATGTGTCGAACTGCTTTGCTTTATCTTGGCCAGGTCGCAATTGTAAATGAGAACTTGTTCTCAACTTGCCTACCTGGTTAAATAAAGGTGAAATAAATAAATAAAACATCTTTATTGAACTTTTATTTCAATCTTTCCACTGTCTCTATGCACACTCACAGGGCTCTACAAACTGTCACTCCAACACACACACAAACGCACTCCATCATTTTCTCACTCACACATAATATGTACATAATTTTATACTGACGACACACACACACCAATTCACATGCAAGCTGCTGCTACTCTGTCGCCTAGTCCCCTTACCCCTAAAAGTGTTTAGTCAGCCACCAATTGTGCAAGTTCTCCCACTTAAAATGATGAGAGAGGCCTGTAATTTTCATCATAGGTACACTTCAACTATGACAGACAAAATTAGAAAAATAAATCCAGAAAATCACATTGTAGGATTTTTAAAGAATTTATTTGCAAATTATGGTGGAAAATAAGTATATCTCAATACTTTGTTATATACCCTTTGTTGGCAATGACAGAGGTCAAATGTTTTTACAAGGTTTTCACACACTGTTACTGGTATTTTGGCCCATTCCTCCATGCAGATCTCCTCTAGAGCAGTGATGTTTTGGGGCTGTTGCTGGGCAACACAGACTTTCAACTCCCACCAAAAGATTTTCTATGGGGCTGAGATCTGGAGACTGGCTAGGCCACCCCAGGACCTTGAAATGCATCTTACGAAGCCACTCCTTCGTTGCCCGGCGCTGTGTTTGGGATCATTGTCATGTTGAAAGACCCAGCCACGTTTCATCTTCAATGCCCTTGCTGATGGAAGGAGGTTTTCACTCAATATCTTGTGATACATGGCCCCATTCATTCTTTCCTTTACACGGATCAGTCGTCCTGGTCCCTTTGCAGAAAAACAGCCCCAAAGCAAGATGTTTCCACCCCCATGCTTCACAGTAGGTATGGTGTTCTTTGGATGCAACTCAGCATTCTTTGTCCTTCAAACATGACGAGTTGAGTTTTTACCAAAAAGTAATATTTTGGTTTCATCTGACCATATGACATTCTCCCAATCTTCTTCTGGATCATCCAAATGCTCTCTAGCAAACTTCAGATGGGCCTGGACATGTACTGGCTTAAGCAGGGGGACACGTCTGGCACTGCAGGATTTGAGTCCCTGGCGGCGTAGTGTGTGGTAGGCTTTGTTACTTTGGTCCCAGCTCTCTGCAGGTCATTCACTAGGTCCTCCCGTGTGGTTCTGGGATTTTTGCTCACCGTTCTTGTGATAATTTTGACCCCACGGGGTGAGATCTTGCGTTGCTCCCCAGATCGAGGGAGATGATCAGTGGTCTTGTATGTCTTCTTCAAACCAAGCTGCTTACCTATTGCAGATTCAGTCTTCCCAGCCTGGGGCAGGTCTACAATTTTGTTTCTGGTGTCCTTTGACAGCGCTTTGGTCTTGGCCATAGTGGAGTTTGGAGTGTGACTGAGGTTGTGGACAGGTGTATTTTATACTGATAACAAGTTCAAACAGGTGCCATTAATACAGGTAACGAGTGGAGGACAGAGGAGCCTCTTAAAGAAGAAGTTACAGGTCTGTGAGAGCCAGAAATCTTGCTTGTTTGTAGGTGACCAAATACTTATTTTCCACCATAATTTGCAAATAAATTCATTAAAAATCCTACAATCTGATTTTCTGGGTTTTTTTTCACATTTTGTCTGTTGAAGTGTGCCTATGATGAAAATTACAGGCCTCTCTCATCTTTTTAAGTGGCAGAACTTGCACAATTGGTGGCTGACTAAATAATTTTTTGCCCCACCGTATCTACCTCTATTACTCCAGTATCCCTCTCCCCTTTCTCCTATACATATCTACCTCCATCACTCCAGTATCCCTCTCCCCTTTCTCCTATACATATCTACCTCCATCACTCCAGTATCCCTGTTACCTTACCTCTATACATATCTACCTCCATCACTCCAGTATCCCTGTCACCTTACCTCTATACATATCTACCTCCATCACTCCAGTATCCCTCTCCCCTTTCTCCTATACATATCTACCTCCATCACTCCAGTATCCCTGTCACCTTACCCCTATACATATCTACCTCCATCACTCCAGTATCCCTGTCACCTTACCCCTATACATATCTACCTCCATCACTCCAGTATCCCTGTCACCTTACCCCTATACATATCTACCTCTATCACTCCAGTATCCCTGTTACCTTACCTCTATACATATCTACCTTCATCACTCCAGTATCCCTGTCACCTTACCTCTATACATATCTACCTCCATCACTCCAGTATCCCTGTCACCTTACCCCTACACATATCTACCTCCATCACTCCAGTATCCCTGTCACCTTACCTCTATACATATCTACCTCCATCACTCCAGTATCCCTGTCACCTTACCTCTATACATATCTACCTCCATCACTCCAGTATCCCTGTCACCTTACCTCTATACATATCTACCTCTATCACTCCAGTATCCCTGTCACCTTACCCCTATACATATCTACCTCTATCACTCCAGTATCCCTGTCACCTTACCTCTATACATATCTACCTCTATCACTCCAGTATCCCTGTCACCTTACCCCTATACATATCTACCTCTATCACTCCAGTATCCCTGTCACCTTACCTCTATACATATCTACCTCTATCACTCCAGTATCCCTGTCACCTTACCTCTATACATATCTACCTCTATCACTCCAGTATCCCTGTCACCTTACCCCTATACATATCTACCTCCATCACTCCAGTATCCCTGTCACCTTACCCCTATACATATCTACCTCCATCACACCAGTATCCCTGTCACCTTACCCCTATACATATCTACCTCCATCACTCCAGTATCCCTGTCACCTTACCTCTATACATATCTACCTCCATCACTCCAGTATCCCTGTCACCTTACCCCTATACATATCTACCTCCATCACTCCAGTATCCCTGTCACCTTACCCCTATACATATCTACCTCTATCACTCCAGTATCCCTGTTACCTTACCCCTACACATATCTACCTCCATCACTCCAGTATCCCTGTCACCTTCCCCCTATACATATCTACCTCCATCACTACAGTATCCCTGTCCCCTATACATATCTACCTCCATCACTCCAATATCCCTGTCACCTTACCTCTATACATATCTACCTCTATCACTCCAGTATCCCTGTCACCTTACCTCTATACATATCTACCTCCATCACTCCAGTATCCCTGTCACCTTACCTCTATACATATCTACCTCCATCACTCCAGTATCCCTGTCACCTTACCTCTATACATATCTACCTCCATCACTCCAGTATCCCTGTCACCTTACCTCTATACATATCTACCTCTATCACTCCAGTATCCCTGTCACCTTACCTCTATACATATCTACCTCTATCACTCCAGTATCCCTGTCACCTTACCTCTATACATATCTACCTCTATCACTCCAGTATCCCTGTCACCTTACCTCTATACATATCTACCTCTATCACTCCAGTATCCCTGTCACCTTACCCCTATACATATCTACCTCCATCACTCCAGTATCCCTGTCACCTTACCCCTATACATATCTACCTCCATCACTCCAGTATCCCTGTCACCTTACCCCTATACATATCTACCTCCATCACTCCAATATCCCTGTCACCTTACCTCTATACATATCTACCTCTATCACTCCAGTATCCCTGTCACCTTACCTCTATACATATCTACCTCCATCACTCCAGTATCCCTGTCACCTTACCCCTATACATATCTACCTCCATCACTCCAGTATCCCTGTCACCTTACCTCTATACATATCTACCTCTATCACTCCAGTATCCCTGTCACCTTACCCCTATACATATCTACCTCTATCACTCCAGTATCCCTGTTACCTTACCTCTATACATATCTACCTCTATCACTCCAGTATCCCTGTCACCTTACCCCTATACATATCTACCTCCATCACTCCAGTATCCCTGTTACCTTACCTCTATACATATCTACCTCTATCACTCCAGTATCCCTGTCACCTTACCCCTATACATATCTACCTCTATCACTCCAGTATCCCTGTCACCTTACCTCTATACATATCTACCTCTATCACTCCAGTATCCCTGTCACCTTACCTCTATACATATCTACCTACATCACTCCAGTATCCCTGTCACCTTACCTCTATACATATCTACCTCCATCACTCCAGTATCCCTGTTACCTTACCCCTATACATATCTACCTCTATCACTCCAGTATCCCTGTTACCTTACCTCTATACATATCTACC
Source organism: Oncorhynchus keta (assembly GCF_023373465.1). Classification (NCBI taxonomy): domain Eukaryota; kingdom Metazoa; phylum Chordata; class Actinopteri; order Salmoniformes; family Salmonidae; genus Oncorhynchus; species Oncorhynchus keta. The sequence goes on along the minus strand of NC_068454.1, from coordinate 18,336,975 downwards.
TCTATCACTCCAGTATCCCTGTTACCTTACCCCTATACATATCTACCTCTATCACTCCAGTATCCCTGTTACCTTACCCCTATACATATCTACCTCTATCACTCCAGTATCCCTGTCACCTTACCTCTATACATATCTACCTCCATCACTCCAGTATCCCTGTCACCTTACCTCTATACATATCTACCTCCATCACTCCAGTATCCCTGTCACCTTACCTCTATACATATCTACCTCCATCACTCCAGTATCCCTGTCACCTTCCCCCTATACATATCTACCTCCATCACTCCAGTATCCCTGTCACCTTACCCCTATACATATCTACCTCTATCACTCCAGTATCCCTGTTACCTTACCTCTATACATATCTACCTCCATTACTCCAGTATCCCTGTCACCTTACCTCTATACATATCTACCTCCATCACTCCAGTATCCCTGTCACCTTACCTCTATACATATCTACCTCCATCACTCCAGTATCCCTGTCACCTTACCTCTATACATATCTACCTCCATCACTCCAGTATCCCTGTCACCTTCCCCCTATACATATCTACCTCCATCACTCCAGTATCCCTGTCACCTTACCCCTATACATATCTACCTCTATCACTCCAGTATCCCTGTTACCTTACCCCTATACATATCTACCTCTATCACTCCAGTATCCCTGTTACCTTACCCCTATACATATCTACCTCTATCACTCCAGTATCCCTGTTACCTTACCCCTATACATATCTACCTCTATCACTCCAGTATCCCTGTCACCTTACCCCTATACATATCTACCTCTATCACTCCAGTATCCCTGTCACCTTACCCCTATACATATCTACCTCTATCACTCCAGTATCCCTGTCACCTTACCCCTATACATATCTACCTCTATCACTCCAGTATCCCTGTCACCTTACCTCTATACATATCTACCTCCATCACTCCAGTATCCCTGTCACCTTACCCCTATACATATCTACCTCCATCACTCCAGTATCCCTGTCACCTTACCTCTATACATATCTACCTCCATCACTCCAGTATCCCTGTCACCTTACCCCTATACATATCTACCTCCATCACTCCAGTATCCCTGTCACCTTACCTCTATACATATCTACCTCTATCACTCCAGTATCCCTGTCACCTTACCTCTATACCTATCTACCTCCATCACTCCAGTATCCCTGTCACCTTACCTCTATACATATCTACCTCTATCACTCCAGTATCCCTGTCTCCTTTCCCCTATACATATCTACCTCTATCACTCCAGTATCCCTGTCACCTTACCTCTATACCTATCTACCTCCATCACTCCAGTATCCCTGTCTCCTTTCCCCTATACCTATCTACCTCCATCACTCCAGTATCCCTTCTCATGTTAATGTGGTATTGGTTCTGACTTTTTAAATATTTTCTGTACATAGTATGCTTACTTACTTATTTACTTTATTGTGTATTTCATATTTCCTATTCTTATTTATTTTTCTCTTCTAGTAATAGTTTGTTATTGATTATTGCATTGTTGGGTTTTAAGTTTGCAAGAAAGGCATTTCACTGTACTTGTGGATGTGACATTAAATCCTGAACTGTATATATAGAAATTACCGAGTTTTTCACCAGTTTGATGACATAATTGTGAAGCCTTTTCAAAAGATGAGTGGATGTGATCTGGGGTTCAAACAGTTTCTCAGTGGTGTGGTGCTCATCAGTATCAGCCACAGCTTCATTATAATCCCAAAGGAAAAACTGATCCTTGATCAGCACTCCAACTCTAAGACACTTTGTAAATATGGGGCCAGATGTTTAGACCAATGTGCTTGAGCCAACTCCTATGACCGTTGTTTCATACATTTATTTCCTAAATCCAACAAGAAAGATTGATCCCAGAACCCTCACCATCTTGTAGAGCTTGTCAGTGTCTTCATCAACCACCAGGAGGCAGCACTTGCTGCCACACTGCCTGATCCTGTCCACCACCTGCTCATGGCTGCAGCCATCCACTTCCACACCCTCCACGGCAACCAGCCTGTCCATCTCCTTTAATCCTGCCCTCTCGGCTGGGCTACCCCTGTCAATGTCCCTGATGAAGTGGCCTGCAGGTAGGATGATATTAAGATGGTGTTATTGTGTAAAATTATTCAGACAGATGGCTATTGTTGTTGGTGAATAGTTTAATAGTGATGATTCTATGTGGCTATTGGCAGATGTGTTGTTATAAGACATTATAAGGGGTACATACACGCTTATGAAAAGTCATTATAACCGCATCATAATGCATTATACCTGTTTGCTTATAGTAGTGTAACCAAGTTTTTCTTTGGATACCTACTGAACATCCAAACACACAGACCTGTCTTGTTAGGCTCAGTCCTTAGGAAGTATCCATAGCCATCTGATCCTTTGACCAAGTCTGCGATGCGTGGCTTCAGTGGGAGGAGCTTCGCTGTGGCTAGCCCCGCCCCTATCCTGGTGCGTTTTATCTTGTAGAACCTGTCTGTGTCCTCATCCACCAATAGGAACATGACGCTGCTGCCTGATGCCTTGACCTGACACAGATCACACAACGGGCTCATTCGGGCGGGCGCAAAGTTAAATAACGTTTAGATCGAAATTAACAGAAGAATAGTAAACATTCTTATCTGTCATGTAAAATAAAGACTTATGACATATCTTGCCTAAACGTAACCAATCACATTTGTTTCTGCCCTCAAGGCTGAGTTGCCCAGGGAAACCAAATGGAATTAACACTGATTTGCCAAATGATCCCTGTCCTGACTCCTGTATTCTGAGTGAACAAAATGCGTTGACAGGCTGTAGAATAATATGCCAGATATTGAAGTTAAAAGTTAACCGCAGAGTAGTGTAAATAAGGACTGAACCCTGACCTTTTCAACTATCTGGTCATGAGTGGCGTTCTCAGTGTTCTCCCCGTTGACCTCTATCAGGCGATCGTTGGTCTTGACCCCTGCCCTCCCGGCCACACCCCCTGGAGCCACCTCTGTCATGAATATGCCCACGTCACCTGGGACAGGAAATGGAGGAAAGAAAATGTAGTTTAAAATCACAATCCTAAATTCATTATCATTGGACATAAAGAAGACAGGAATGTATGTTAAGGGCCCACACCATGTGAGACGAAGATAATGTGTTAATTTGATGCTTGATCAACAAGCAAAACAATTTAATATGAATCCTCAGAGATTACAATAATTGCTGTTGTCAGTTTGGTTCTTCTCTCTTGTCAGCAATATCACAATCAAAGAGATACACACACACACACACACACACACACACAGTAATTTTTTTTGTGCGTGTGTGTGTGTGTGTGTGTGTGTGTGTGTGTGTGTGTGTGTGTGCGTGTGTGCCCGCATGCATGTCCCACCCCTCTCATCTTTGATAGAGCTCAAAGAGAAGCCGTAGCCCCCGCTGGACTTGGCCAGGTAGCAGAGTTTGGGTTTGGGCGCCCCTCCTCCCACCCCGTTCATGGCGTGCTGGGTGGGTGTGGCGTGTGGGTCAGACAGGTCCACCCCCTCAGTCTTAGCCTGCTTGTAGGATGCCACATCCAGAACGTGGAAGGTGACCGATGCACCACTCTCCTTCACCAGGTCCACTACCTAACCCAGGACACACAGCACAGGAGAAAGAGATGGGACAAAGTATGGTATGGTGCTACATTAGTACAGTACTTATTGCTACATGTGTTCTCTAGTAATTCCACATTTACCTAACTTATACTGGTACCTTACCCCAGGCACTTTAAAGGACTTGATAGGTGTGAACAATATAAGCAGATAAGGTTATTACCATACTATTACTACATCTTACATCTTTATCATTTCAATACAGTAAAAAAAGAGGGAGGGTCTAGGGCTTATGTGGAATCGGACCACTGCTAGCCCTGTCAGTTTCCCCTCTCCCCCTCCTCACCCGTGTGTGGTCCATCTCGTCCACATAGGTCCCGTTGACCCGGAGGATGCGGTCTCCGTCCTTCAAACCCACCAGCTTAGCCGGGCTGCCCCTCTCCAGGTTCCTGATCAGGTGACCATCCTCTCCTTGCTCCACCCTCAAGAGGAAGCCAAAACTTTGACCTGGCTTCTTACTCAGCACTATCACCTTCGGCCTATACCCAGCCATGTCCTGCAACAGAGACCACAGGGTATGAATACAATACAAGACACACACACACACACAAACACACATACACACACACACACACACACACACACACACACACACACACACACACACACACACACACACACACACACACACACACACACACACACACACACACACACACACACACACACTGGTGAGCACAGTCACTCTCTGTTTTTACCCTGCCATGTCTTGTAATACAGACCAGAATGCGGGTGTGCTGACACACACAAACCTACCTTCTCTTCCCTACCCCAAACCTACCTTCTCTTCCCTACCCCAAACCTACCTTCTCTTCCCTACCCCAAACCTACCTTCTCTTCCATAACCCCCCCAAAAAATTCTGACCCTCAAATAATCCACTGTGTGTATGAGTGGTAAACCCCATTCTATCTAATCTCAATGTCTGAAACTTCCCCCACTATCTTGAAGGAGATCCCACATATGCTGAGCACTTGTTGGCTGCTTTTCCCTCACTCTGTAGTCCAACTCATCCCAAACCATCTCAATTGGGTTGAGGTTGTGATTGTGGAGGCCAGGTCATCTGATGCAGCACTCCATCACTCTCCTTGGTCAAATAGCCCTTATACAGCCAGGATGTGTGTTGAGGATCATTGTCGTGTTGAAAAACAAAATGATAGTCCCTCTAAGTGCAAACCAGATGGGATGGCATATCGGTGCAGAATGCTGTGGTAGCCATGCTGGTTAAGTGTGCCTTGAATTCTAAATAAATCACAGACAGTGTCACCAGCAAAGCACCCCCACACCTCCTCCATGCTTCACGGTGGGAACCACACATGTGGAGATCATCTGTTCACGTACTCTGCGTCTCACAAAGACACAGCGTATGAAACCAAAAATCTCAAATTTGGACTCATCAGACAAAAGGACATGTCCATTATTCGTGTTTCTTGGCCCAAGCAAGTCTCTTCTTATTGGTGTCCTTTAGTAGTGGTTTCTTTGCAGCAATTCAACCATGAAGGCCTGATTCACACAGTCTCCTCTGAACAGTTGATGTTGAGATGTGTCTGTTACTTGAACTCCTTGAAGCATTTATTTGGGCTGCAATCTGAGGTGCAGTTAATTTCCGACTGGCTCAAATGCATTAAGAAGGAAAGAAATTACACAAATTATCTTTTAACAAGGCACACCCGTTAATTGAAATGCATTCCAGGTGACTACCTCATGAAGCTGTTTGAGAGAATGCTACGAGTGTGCAAATCTGTCATCAAGGCAAAGTTTTTGGTTACTACATGATTCTATATGTGTTATTTCTTAGTTTTGATGTCTTCTATAATTTTATTATGTAGAAAATTGTAAAGACAAAGAAAAACCCAGGAATGAGTAAGTGTGTCCAAGCTTTTGAATGGTACTGGAGCTATACCAGTGGAGGCTGGTGAGGGGAGGACGGCTCATAATAATGGCTGGAACGGAGCGAATGAAATGGCATCAGACATATGCTTGTAAAAACCATGTTTTTGATAACCATTCCACTGATTCTGCTCCAGCCATTACCACAAGCTCAACCTCCCAATTAAGGTGCCACCAACCTCCTGTGAGATATACTGTAGCAACTCAAAGGTATGTATTGTATAGCAACGTCACCATCAGATAAATTGCAGTAAATCGGGGGTGGAGTGGAACATTTGCACAACAGAAATGTGATTGGCAATATAGAGAGATATAACAGGGATATAAACACATATATTAAAAGACTGGATATCCCATAGAGATAAGAGATCACATAGGTCAGTGTAGGGTTGGGCTCAATGTCATTGATTACACTGATACTTTCCTGACAAGAGATCTCTAGAGAGTGTATTCTGCGAACCATTATGCTGAATCCCTATCTCGCACAAACACGCACACAGACACACCACGATCTACACTCGTGTTTTAACAGTGTAGCAAAGTGCTGATAGTTCTAGAAAAGGTTAACCTGCTGTGCTACCTCTCACGTGGCCATGGGTTGTTAATGGTTAACAGCAGCTAGGGCCAGCTGAAGGTGCGAAGGGCTCTTTAAACTGGAATATGTGAATTTGACCCCCCAATAAAGATGGTCAACATGAGAATCCTTGTAATGTTTATGACACTGTTATTACAGAGAGAAAGTAAGACGTGACAGGTGTGTGTGTTTGTGTTCAGGTGTAGTGTAAGTCTGTGTGTGGCAGTGTGCTGATATGTCTGTTCCTACATTTTGCTAATCTAGTTCTATAATTTAATCCTTGACACAGTCACTGTAGACTGCTGTTTTTAGGGAGACTGTTTCCTGGAAGTAGATGCAGTCCTATAAACTAACCCAAGATGACAATTGCAAGGAAACACCATCTACATTGAGTGGAACCATGGTCCTTTCCCAAGAGATTGAATCCTCATTGTGGGGGCACATGTCACGTACTAACCCCAAAGTGTCCTGTATTGTTATTTGGAGCCCCTCTCTCCACTGCACCTGTGTCTCTGTTGTTGCTCTATATCTCCATATGAGTCATTTAGCAGACACTCTTATACAGAAACTTACAGGAGCAATTTGGGTGAAAAATAAGATAGGTGAAAAATCTATTTGGCTCGGGGATTTGAACCAGTGACCTTTCAGTTACTGGTCCAACTCTCTTAACCGCTACGCTACCTACAGTTGAAGTGGGAAGTTTACATACACCCTAGCCAAATACATTTAAACTCAGTTTTTCACAATTCCTGACATTTAATCCTAGTAAAAATGCCCTGTCTTTGGTCAGTTAGGATCGCCACTTTATTTTAAGAATGTGAAATGTCAGAATAAAAGTAGAGAGAATGATTTATTTCAGCTTTTATTTCTTTCATCACATTACTAGTGGGTCTGACGTTTACATACACTCAATTAGTATTTGGTAGCGTTGCCTTTAATTTGTTTAACTTGGGTCAAACAATACATCCACATAATTTTCCTTCCACGTAATTGTCCTACCCCATGATGCCATCTATGTTGTGTAGTGCACCAAAGCACCCCCACAACATGATGCTGCCACCCCTGTACTTCATGGTTGGGATGGTGTTCTTTGGCTTGCAAGCCTTCCCCTTTTCCCTACAAACATAACGATGGTCATTGTGGCCAAACAGTTCTATTTTTTGTTTCATCAGACCAGAGGAAAGTTCTTCAAAAAGTACGACCTTTGTCCCCATGTGCAGTTGCAAACCGTAGTCTGGCTTTTTTATGGCGGTTTTGGAGCAGTGGCTTCTTCCTTGCTGAGCGGCCTTTCAGGTTATGTCGATATAAGGACTCGTTTTACTGTGGATATAGATACTTTTGTTTCCTCCAGCATCTTCACAAGGTCCTTTTCTGTTGTTCTGGGATTGATTTGCACTTATCGCACCAAAGTACGTTTATCTCTAAGAGACAGAACGCGTCTCCTTCCTGAGTGGTATGACGGCTGCGTACTATTGTTTGTACAAATGAACGTGGTGCCTTCAGGCGTTTGTAAATTGCTCCCAAGGATGAACCAGACTTGTGGAGATCTCCAATTTTTTTTCTGAGGTCTTGGCTGATTTCATTTGATTTTCCAATGATGTCAAGCAAAGAGGCACTCAGTTTGAATGTAGGCCCTGAAATACATCCACACGTATACCTCCAATTGACTCAAATTATGTCAATTAAGTTCAAGAAGCTTCTAAAGCCATGACATAATTTTCTGGAATTTTCCAAGCTGTTTAAAGGCACAGTCAACCTAGTGTATTGTATGTAAACTTCTGACCCACTGGAATTGTGATACAGTGAATTATAAGTGAAATAATCTGTCTGTAAACAATTGTTGGAAAAATTACTTGTGTCATGCACAAAGTAGATGTCCTAACTGACTTGCCAAAACTATAGTTTGTTAACAAGAAATTTGTGGAGTGGTTGAAAAATCAGTTTTAATGACTCCAACCTAAGTGTATGTAAACTTCCGACTTTAACTGTATGTCCATCATAGTCAGTCTTAAACACCTGCCATTGCCCACCACCACACATAAGATAAGCAGTGCATGTGATATCAAAACACTGAGCAAATAGTAGAATTGATCATGTTAACAAATATAGCATTAATTAGCATCAAAAGCTAAGTAACTAAACATAATATATACGTGATTCATTTGATAGACCACAACAATAGGAGAAATAGTAGAACATTCCCTCACCTGCTCCTGTCTCTCGTCCCAGTCCAGAGGAGGATCTTCTGTTGTTAAGGTGGTATCTCTGTTTCTTCCCAATTTCTCGCTCTTGCTCTCGCTCTCTCATTTCATTCCTCCTCTCTCTCTCTCTCTCTCTCTCTCTCTCTCTCTCTCTCTCTCTCTCTCTCTCTCTCTCTCTCTCTCTCTCTCTTTTTCTCTCTCTCTCGCTCATACTCTCGCTCTCTCATTTCATTCCTCTCTCTCTCTCTCTCTCTCTCTCTCTCTCTCTCTCTCTCTCTCTCTCTCTCTCTCTCTCTCCCTCTCTCTTTCTCTCTCTCTGAAGGACTTTGACAGGTCAAAGTTGGACTTAAAGGCTGAGTTATTTAACAGTGTCTCGTGGCATCTTGGGAGACACACGTCTAAACAGTCCAGGTATCCCTTTAAAACCACCGTGTTAATCACAACCCAGTCATCTGTTTAGAATGTTTAAATATGACAGAGGAGGGTGGAGAAAGCTACTGACAGTGTCAAGGATCAAGACTTGGCAACATCACCACAACAACCCAATGACAATAACAGCAGTGATGATGGGTTAATGGGAGAAAAGACTGGCTGACTGGGTGTATTGCCTGGATGGAAGAATTCCATGCTTTATGGTGGAAATGGGCTTATATGTGGGATAGTCCCCCAGTATAGTATGCAATGTATACAGTGCCATGCGAAAGTTTTCGGCCCCCTTGAACTTTGCGACCTTTTGCCACATTTCAGGCTTCAAACATAAAGATATAAAACTGTATTTTTTTGTGAAGAATCAACAACAACGGATTTGTATCCAAATCCGGCTTTAAACTTCTTCACAACAGTATCTCGGACCTGCCTGGTTTGTTCCTTGTTCTTCATGATGCTCTCTGCGCTTTTAACAGACCTCTGTAACTATCACAGTGCAGGTGCATTTATACGGAGACTTGATTACACACAGGTGGATTGTATTTATCATCATTAGTCATTTAGGTCAACATTGGATCATTCAGAGATCCTCACTGAACTTCTGGAGATAGTTTGCTGCACTGAAAGTAAAGGGGCTGAATAATTTTGCACGCCCAATTTTTCAGTTTTTGAATTGTTAAAAAAGTTTGAAATATCCAATAAATGTCGTTCCACTTCATGATTGTGTCCCACTTGTTGTTGATTCTTCACAAAAAAAAACAGTTTTATATCTTTATGTTTGAAGCCTGAAATGTGGCAAAAGGTCGCAAAGTTCAAGTGGGCCGAATACTTTCGCAAGGCACTGTAGTACTGGTCTGCTACTTGCTCACTGACACTATAAGCCCAGACACACAGCTTGTCCGACCAACAATATCTAAACGCGTCTCAACTCAGTTATCAGTATGGCAATCAAAAATATCATTTTTTGACAATGTAGCTTTGGATGAAATGTTTAAGTTGAGTTTAGGGTTTGAAGGACTGTAATAATTGGACTTGGACCATTATGAAGCTTGCAGAAGGGAATATGGGTCCATGTAACAGAGGGAGTTTGAGAACATTTAACGCTTAACACTCCTCCCACAGAGAGAGACCATGATGAATAACACTCCTCCCAGAGAGAGAGACCATGATGAATAACACTTCTCTCAGGGGAGAGAGACCATGATGAATAACACTCCTCCCAGAGAGAGAGAGAACATGATGAATAACACTCCTCTCAGGGAGAGAGAGACCATGATGAATAACACTCCTCTCATGGAGAGAGAGACCAGGATAAATAATACTCCTCCCAGGGAGAGAGAGACCATGATGAATAACACTCCTCCCAGAGAGAGAGAGACCGTGACAAATAACATTTCTCTCAGAGAGACACCATGATGAATAGCTCTCCTCTAAGAGAGACCATGATGAATAACACTCTTCTCAGAGAGAGAGAGACCATGATGAATAACACTCCTCCCAGAGAGAGTGAGACAGTGACGAATAACACTTCTCTCAGAGAGAGAAACCATGATGAATAACACTCCTCTCAGAGAGAGAGAGACAATGATGAATAACACTCCTCTCAGAGAGACCATGATGAATAACACTCCTCCCAAAGAGAGTGAGACAGTGACGAATAACACTTCTCTCAGAGAGAGACCATGATGAATAACACTCCTCTCAGAGAGAGAGAGACAATGATGAATAACACTCCTCTCAGAGAGACCATGATGAATAACACTCCTCCCAAAGAGAGTGAGACAGTGACGAATAACACTTCTCTCAGAGAGAGACCATGATAAATAACTCCTCTCAGAGAGAGAGAAACCATGATGAATAACACTCCTCTCAGAGAGAGACCATGATAAATAACTCCTCTCAGAGAGAGAGAAACCATGATGAATAACACTTCTCTCAGAGAGAGACCATGATAAATAACTCCTCTCAGAGAGAGAGACCATGATGAATAACACTCCTCTCAGAGAGAGAGAGACAATGATGAATAACACTCCTCTCAGAGAGACCATGATGAATAACACTCCTCCCAAAGAGAGTGAGACAGTGACGAATAACACTTCTCTCAGAGAGAGACCATGATAAATAACTCCTCTCAGAGAGAGAGAGACAATGATGAATAACACTCCTCTCAGAGAGACCATGATGAATAACACTCCTCCCAAAGAGAGTGAGACAGTGACGAATAACACTTCTCTCAGAGAGAGACCATGATAAATAACTCCTCTCAGAGAGAGGCCATGATGAATAACACTCCTCTCAAAGAGAGTCCATGATGAATAACACTCCTCTCAAAGAGAGTCCATGATGAATAACACTCCTCTCAGAGAGAGACCATGATGAATATCCCTCTTCCCAGAGAGAGAACATAGTGGTCCTTCTGTAGCTCAGTTGGTAGAGCATGGCGCTTGTAACGCCAGGGTAGTGGGTTCGATTCCCGGGACCACCCATACGTAGAATGTATGCACACATGACTGTAAGTCGCTTTGGATAAAAGCGTCTGCTAAATGGCATATATTATTATTATTAGAACATGATGAATAAAACTCCTCAGAGAGAGACCATGATGAATAGCACACCTCTATATTTGAGAGAGACCATGATAAATAACACTCCTCAGAGAGAGAGAGAGACCATGATGAATGACATTCCTCTCAGAGAGAGAAAGACCATGAAGAATAACACTCCTCAGAGAGAGAGAGACCATGATGAATAACATTCCTCTAAGAGAGAGACCATGATGAATAACACTCCTCTCAGGGAGAGAGAGACCGTGTTGAATGACACTCCTCTCAGGGAGAGAGACACCATGATGAATGACACTCCTCTCAGAGAGAGAGACCGTGTTGAATGACACTCCTCTCAGGAGAGAGAGACCGTGTTGAATGACACTCCTCTCAGGGAGAGAGAGACCGTGTTGAATGACACTCCTCTCAGGGAGAGAGAGACCGTGTTGAATGACACTCCTCTCAGAGAGAGACCGTGTTGAATAACACTCCTCTCAGAGAGAGAGACCATGATGAACAATAATCCTCTCGGGAGAGAGAGACCGTGTTGAATGACACTCCTCTCAGGAGAGAGAGACCGTGTTGAATGACACTCCTCTCAGGGAGAGAGAGACCGTTTTGAATAACACTCCTCCCAGAAAGAGAGACCATGATGAACAATAATCCTCTCGGGGAGAGAGAGAGACCATGATGAATGACACTCCTCTCAGGGAGAGAGAGACCGTGTTGAATGACACTCCTCTCAGGGAGAGAGAGACCGTGTTGAATGACACTCCTCTCAGGGAGAGAGAGACCGTGATGAATAACACTCCTCCCAGAAAGAGAGACCATGATGAACAATAATCCTCTCAGGGAGAGAGAGAGACCATGATGAATGACACTCCTTCCAGAGAGAGAGACCATGATGACTTCGGGGAGAGAGAGAGAGACCATGATGAATAACACTCCTCTCAGAGAGAGACCATGATGAATAACACTCCTCTCAGGGAGAGAGAGACCATGATGAATGACACTCCTCTCAGGGAGAGAGAGACCATGATGAATAACACTCCTCTCAGGGAGAGAGAGACCATGATGAATAACACTCCTCTCAGGAGAGAGAGACCAATGAAACACTCCTCTCAGGGAGAGAGAGACCGTGTTGAATAACACTCCTCCCAGAAAGAGAGACCATGATCGGGGAGAGAGAGAGACCATGATGAATGACACTCCTTCCAGAGAGAGACCATGACGGGGGAGAGCGAGAGAGAGACCATTATGAATAACACTCCTCTCAGAGAGAGACCATGATGAATAACTCTCCTCTCAGAGAGAGATCATGATGAATAACACTCCTCTCAGGGAGAGCGAGACCAGGATAAATAACACCCCTCCCAGAGCAAGAGACCATGATGAATAACATTGCACTCAGAGAGTGTCCCCTAATGAATAAAAATTCCTCTCAGAGAGAGACCATGATGAATAACACTCCTCTCAGGGAGAAAGAGACCATGATGAATTACACTCCTTCCAGACAGAGAGACCATGACGAATAACACTCCTTCCAGAGAGAGACCATGATGAATAACACTCCTCTCAGAGAAATACCATGACGAATAACACTCCTCTTTGAGAGACACCATGATGAACAACACTCCTCCCAGAGAGACCATGATGAATAACACTCCTCTTTGAGAGACACCATGATGAACAACACTCCTCTCCCAGAGAGAGACCATGATGAATAACACTCCTCTCAGGGAGAGAGAGACCATGATGAATAACACTCCTCCCAGAGAGAGAGAGACCATGATGAATAACACTCCTCCCAGGAGAGAGACCATGATGAATAACACTCCTCCCAGAGAGAGAGACCATGATGAATAACACTCCTCCCAGAAAGAGAGACCATGATGAACAACACTCCTCTCGGGGAGAGAGAGACCATGATGAATAACACTCCTCCAGAGAGAGAGACCATGACAGACTCCTCCCAGAGAGAGACCATGATGAATAACACTCCTCTCAGAGAGAGACCATGATGAATAACTCTCCTCTCAGAGAGAGACCATGATGAATAACACTCCTCAGAGAGAGACCATGATGAATAACTCTCCTCTCAAGAGAGACCATGATGAATAACACTCCCTCCCAGAGAGACCATGATGAATAACACTCCTCTCAGAGAGAGACCATGATGAATAACACTCCTCTCAGAGAGAGACCATGATGAATAACACTCCTCCCCCAGAGAGAGACCATGATGAATAACACTCCTCCCAGAGAGAGACCATGATGAATAACACTCCTCTCAGGGAGAGAGAGACCATGATGAATTACACTCCTTCCAGACAGAGAGACCATGACGAATAACACTCCTCTCAGAGAAATACCATGACGAATAACACTCTCTCTCAGAGAGACCATGATGAATAACACTCCTCTTAGAGAGACACCATGATGAACAACACTCCTCTCAGAGCGAGACCATGATGAATAACACTCCTCTCAGAGAGAGACCATGATGAATAACACTCCTCTCAGAGAGAGAGACAATGATGAATAACACTCCTCCCAAAGAGAGTGAGACAGTGACGAATAACACTTCTCTCAGAGAGAGACCATGATAAATAACTCCTCTCAGAGAGAGGCCATGATGAATAACACTCCTCTCAAAGAGAGTCCATGATGAATAACACTCCTCTCAAAGAGAGTCCATGATGAATAACACTCCTCTCAGAGAGAGACCATGATGAATATCCCTCTTCCCAGAGAGAGAACATGATGAATAAAACTCCTCAGAGAGAGACCATGATGAATAGCACACCTCTATATTTGAGAGAAACCATGATAAATAACACTCCTCAGAGAGAGAGAGACCATGATGAATAACATTCCTCTCAGAGAGAGAAAGACCATGAAGAATAACACTCCTCAGAGAGAGAGACCATGATGAATAACATTCCTCTAAGAGAGAGACCATGATGAATAACCTCCTCTCAGAGAGAGAGACCATGATGAATGACACTCCTCTCAGAGAGAGAGACCATGATGAATAACACTCCTCTCAGGGAGAGAGAGACCGTGATGAATGACACTCCTCTCAGGGGAGAGAGAGACCATGATGAATGACACTCCTCTCAGGGGAGAGAGACCATGATGAATGACACTCCTCCAGAGAGAGACCATGATGAATAACACTCTCTCAGGAGAGAGACCGTGATGAAGACACTCCTCTCAAGAGAGAGACCATGATGAATAACACTCCTCTCAGTGAGAGAGACCATGATGAACAACAATCCTCTCGGGGGAGAGAGAGACCATGATGAATAACACTCCTCTCAGAGAGAGACCATGATGAATAACACTCCTCTCAGGAGAGAGAGACCGTGATGAATAACACTCCTCAGAGAGAGAGAGACCATGATGAATAACATTCCTCTAAGAGAGAGACCATGATGAATAACACTCCTCTCAGGGAGAGAGAGACCATGATGAACAATAATCCTCTCGGGGAGAGAGAGACCATGATGAATGACACTCCTTCCAGAGAGAGAGACCATGACGGGGGAGAGCGAGAGAGAGACCATTATGAATAACACTCCTCTCAGAGAGAGACCATGATGAATAACTCTCCTCTCAGAGAGAGATCATGATGAATAACACTCCTCTCAGGGAGAGCGAGACCAGGATAAATAACACCCCTCCCAGAGCAAGAGACCATGATGAATAACATTGCACTCAGAGAGTGTCCCCTAATGAATAAAAATTCCTCTCAGAGAGAGACCATGATGAATAACACTCCTCTCAGGGAGAAAGAGACCATGATGAATTACACTCCTTCCAGACAGAGAGACCATGACGAATAACACTCCTTCCAGAGAGAGACCATGATGAATAACACTCCTCTCAGAGAAATACCATGACGAATAACACTCCTCTCACAGAGAGACCATGATGAATACCACTCCTCTTTGAGAGACACCATGATGAACAACACTCCTCCCAGAGAGAGACCATGATGAATAACACTCCTCTTTGAGAGACACCATGATGAACAACACTCCTCTCAGGGAGAGAGAGACCATGATGAATAACACTCCTCCCAGAGAGAGAGAGAGACCATGATGAATAACACTACTCCCAGGGAGAGAGAGACCATGATGAATAACACTCCTCCCAGAGAGAGAGACCATGATGAATAACACTCCTCCCAGAGAGAGAGACCATGATGAATAACACTCCTCTCAGGGAGAGAGAGACCATGATGAATTACACTCCTTCCAGACAGAGAGACCATGACGAATAACACTCCTCTCAGAGAAATACCATGACGAATAACACTCCTCTCACAGAGAGACCATGATGAATAACACTCCTCTTAGAGAGACACCATGATGAACAACACTCCTCTCAGAGCGAGACCATGATGAATAACACTCCTCTCAGAGAGAGACCATGATGAATAACACTCCTCTCAGAGAGAGAGAGACAATGATGAATAACACTCCTCCCAAAGAGAGTGAGACAGTGACGAATAACACTTCTCTCAGAGAGAGACCATGATAAATACCTCCTCTCAGAGAGAGGCCATGATGAATAACACTCCTCTCAAAGAGAGTCCATGATGAATAACACTCCTCTCAAAGAGAGTCCATGATGAATAACACTCCTCTCAGAGAGAGACCATGATGAATATCCCTCTTCCCAGAGAGAGAACATGATGAATAAAACTCCTCAGAGAGAGACCATGATGAATAGCACACCTCTATATTTGAGAGAAACCATGATAAATAACACTCCTCAGAGAGAGAGAGACCATGATGAATAACATTCCTCTCAGAGAGAGAAAGACCATGAAGAATAACACTCCTCAGAGAGAGAGACCATGATGAATAACACTCCTCTCAGAGAGAGACCATGATGAATAACACTCCTCTCAGGGAGAGAGAGACCACGATGAATAACACTCCTCCCAGAAAGAGAGACGATAACGAATAACACACCTCTCCATGTGAGAGAGACCATGATGAACAATAATCCTCTCGGGGAGAGAGAGACCATGATGAATGACACTCCTTCCAGAGAGAGAGACCATGACGGGGGAGAGCGAGAGAGAGACCATTATGAATAACACTCCTCTCAGAGAGATACCATGATGAATAACTCTCCTCTCAGAGAGAGATCATGATGAATAACACTCCTCTCAGGGAGAGCGAGACCAGGATAAATAGCACCCCTCCCAGAGCAAGAGACCATGATGATAAATTGCACTCAGAGAGACACCATAATGAATAAAAATTCCTCTCAGAGAGAGACCATGATGAATAACACTCCTCTCAGAGAAAGAGACCATGATGAATGACACTCCTTCCAGAGAGAGAGACCATGACGGGGGAGAGCGAGAGAGAGACCATTATGAATAACACTCCTCTCAGAGAAATACCATGACAAATAACACTCCTCTCACAGAGAGACCATGATGAATACCACTCCTCTTTGAGAGACACCATGATGAACAACACTCCTCCCAGAGAGAGACCATGATGAATAACACTCCTCTTTGAGAGACACCATGATGAACAACACTCCTCCCAGAGAGAGACCATGATGAATAACACTCCTCTCAGGGAGAGAGAGACAATGATGAATAACACTCCTCCCAGAGAGAGAGAGAGACCATGATGAATAACACTACTCCCAGGGAGAGAGAGACCATGATGAATAACACTCCTCCCAGAGAGAGAGACCATGATGAATAACACTCCTCCCAGAGAGAGAGACCATGATGAATAACACTCCTCTCAGGGAGAGAGAGACCATGATGAATAACACTCCTCCCAGAGAGAGAGACCATGATGAACAACACTCCTCTCAGAGCGAGACCATGATGAATAACACTCCTCTCAGAGCGAGACCATGATGAATAACAATCCTCCCTGTGAGAGAGACCATGATGAATAACATTCCTCCCAGAGAGAGACCATAATGAATAACACTCTTCCCAGAGTGAGACCATGATTAAAAACACTCCTCAGAGAGAGAGACCATGATGAATAGCACCCCTCAGAGAGAGAGACCATGATGAATAACACTCCTTCCAGAGAGAGAGACCATGATGAATAACACTCCTCCCAGAGAGAAACCATAATGAATAACATTCCTCCCATAGACACCATGATGAATAACATTCCTCACAGAGAGACCATGATGAATAACATTCCTCCCAGAGAGAGACCATGATGAATAACACTCCTCTCAGAGAGAGACCATGACGAATAACACTCCTCTCACAGAGAGACAATGATGAATAATACTCCTCTTAGAGAGGCACCATGATGAACAACACTCCTCCCAGAGAGAGACCATGATGAATAACATTCCTCCCAGAGAGAGACCATAATGAATAACACTCTTCCCAGAGAGAGAACATGATGAATAGCACACCTCTACATTTGAGAGATACCATGATGAATAACACCCCTCAGAGAGAGAGACCATGATGAATAACATTCCTCTCAGAGAGAGACCATGATGAACAACAATCCTTCCAGAGAGAGAGAAAATGATGAATAACACTCCTCCCAGAAAGAGAGACAATGATGAATAACACACCTCCCATGTGAGAGAGACCATGATGAATAACACTCCTCCCAGAGAGACACCATGATGAATAACACTCCTCCCAGAGAGAGACCATGATGAATAACACTCCTCTCAGGGAGAGAGAGACCATGATGAATAACACTCCTCCCAGAGAGAGAGAGAGACCATGATGAATAACACTCCTCCCAGAGAGAGACCATGATGAATAACACTCCTCCCAGAGAGAGACCATGATGAATAACACTCCTCCAGAGAGAGACCATGATGAATAACACTCCTCCCAGAGAGAGACCATGATGAGAGAGAGACCATGATGAATAACATTCCTCCCAGAGAGAGACCATGATGAATAAACACTCCTCTCAGAGAGAGAGACCATGATGAATAAATTTCCTCCCAGAGAGAGACCATGATGAATAACACTCCTCCCAGAGAGAGACCATGATGAATAACACTCCTCTCAGAGAGAGACCATGATGAATAACACTTCTCTCAGAGAGAGACCATGATGAATAACACTCCTCTCAGAGAGAGACCATGATGAATAACACTCCTCTCAGAGAGAGACCATGATGAATAACACTCCTCTCAGAGAGAGACCATGATGAATAACACTCCTCTCAGAGAGAGACCATGATGAATAACACTCCTCCCAGAGAGAGACCATGATGAATAAACACTCCTCTCAGAGAGAGACCATGATGAATAACACTCTTCCCAGAGAGAGACCATGATGAATAACACTCCTCCCAGAGAGAGACCATGATGAATAACACTCCTCCCAGAGAGAGAGACCATGATGAATAACACTCCTCCCAGAGAGAGACCATGATGAATAACACTCCTCCTCAGAGAGAGACCATGATGAATAACACTCCTCCTCAGAGAGAGACCATGATGAATAACACTCCTCTCAGAGAGAGAGACCATGATGAATAGCTCTCCTCTCAGAGAGAGGCCATGATGAATAACACTCCTCTCAGAGAGAGACCATGATGAATAACATTCCTCTCAGGGAGAGAGGGACCATGATGAATAACACTCCTCTCAGAGAGACCATGATGAATAACACTCCTCTCAGAGAGAGAGACCATGATGAATAACATTCCTCTCAGAGAGAGACCATGACGAATACCATTTCACTCAGAGAGAGACCATAATGAATAAAAATTCCTCTCAGAGAGAGACCATGATGAATAACACTCCTCTCAGGGAGAGAGAGACCATGATGAATAACACTCCTCTCAGAGAGAGACCATGATGAATAACACTCCTCCCAGAGAGAGAGACCATGATGAATAACACTCCTCCTCAGAGAGAGACCATAATGAATAAAAATTCCTCTCAGAGAGAGAGACCATGATGAATTACACTCCTCTCAGAGAGAGACCATGATGAATAACACTCCTCTCCAGTCAGAGAGACCATGATGAAAAACACTCCTCTCAGAGAGAGACCATGATAAATAACACTCCTCCCAGAGAGAGACCATGATGAATAACACTCCTCCCAAAGAGAGACCATGATGAATAACATCCTCCCAGAGAGAACCATGAGAGAGACCATGATGAATAAACACTCCTCTCAGAGAGAGAGACCATGATGAATTACACTTCTCCAGAGACACCATGATAATAACACTCCTCCCAGAGAGAGACCATGATGAATAACACTCCTCCCAGAGAGAAACCATGATGAATAACATTCCTCCCATAGACACCATGATGAATAACATTCCTCTCAGAGAGAGACCATGATGAATAACACCTCCTCCCAGAGAGAGACCATGATGAATAACACTCCTCCCAGAGAGAGACCATGATGAATAACACTCCTCCCAGTGAGAGAGACCATGATGAATAACATTCCTCCCAGAGAGAGACCATAATGAAAAACACTCTTCCCAGAAGAGAGACCATGATGAAAACACTCCTCAGAGAGAGACCATGATGAATAATCCTCTTCCCAGAGAGAGAACATGATGAATAAAACTCCTCAGAGAGAGACCATGATGAATAACACCTCTCAGAGAGATACCATGATGAATAACACCCTCTCAGAGAGAGAGACCATGATGAATAAACATTCCTCTCAGAGAGAGACCATGATGAATAACATTCCTCCCAGAGAGACCATGATGAATAACATTCCTCTCAGAGAGACCATGATGAATAACATTCCTCTCAGAGAGAGACCATGATGAATAACACTCCTCCCTCAGAGAGAGACCATGATGAATAACACTCCTCTCAGAGAGAGACCATGATGAATAACATTCCTCCCAGAGAGAGACCATGATGAAAAACACTCCTCCCAGAGAGAGACCATGATGAAAAACACTCCTCAGAGATAGAGACCATGATGAATAACCTCTTCCCAGAGAGAGACCATGATGAATAAAACTCTCTCAGAGAGAGACCATGATGAATAGCACACCTCTACATTTGAGAGAGACCATGATGAATAACACCCTCAGAGAGAGAGACCATGATGAATAACACACCTCTACATTTGAGAGATACCATGATGAATAACACCCCTCAGAGAGAGACCATGATGAATAACATTCCTCTCAGAGAGAGAGACCATGATGAATAACACTCCTTCCAGAGAGAGAGACAATGATGAATAACACTCCTTCCAGAAAGAGAGACAATGATGAATAACACACCTCTCCATGTCAGAGAGACCATGATGAATAACACTCCTCTCAGGGAGAGAGAGACAAGGATAAATAACACCACTCCCAGAGAGAGACCATGATGAATACCATTCCACTCAGAGAGACCATAATGAATAAAAATTCCTCTCAGAGAGAGACCATGATGAATAACACTCCTCTCCAGAGAGAGACCATGATGAATTACACTTCTCTCAGAGAGACACCATGATGAATAACATTCCTCTCAGAGAGAGTCCATGATGAATAACACACCTCTCCATGTCAGAGAGACCATGATGAAAAAAAATAACACCCCTCCCAGAGCGAGAGACCATGATGAATAACACACCTCTCCAGAGAGAGACCATGATGAAAAAAACTCCTCTCAGAGAGAGACCATGATAAATAACACCCCTCCCAGAGAGAGACCATGATGAATAACATTCCACTCAGAGAGACCATGAATAAAAATTCCTCTCAGAGAGAGACCATGAGAATAACACTCCTCCCAAAGAGAGACCATGATGAATAACACTCCTCCCAGAGAGAAACCATAATGAATAACATTCCTCCCATAGAGACCATGATGAATAACACTCCTCTCAGAGAGGACCATGATGAATAATACTCCTCCCAGAGAGTGACCATGATGAATAACACTCCTCCCAGAGAGAGACCATGATGAATAACACTCCTCCCAGAGAGAAACCATAATGAATAACATTCCTCCCATAGACACCATGATGAATAACATTCCTCTCAGAGAGAGACCATGATGAATAACACTCCTCCCAGAGAGAGACCATGATGAATAACACTCCTCCCTGTGAGAGAGACCATGATGAATAACATTCCTCCCAGAGAGAGACCATAATGAATAACAATCCTCCCTGTGAGAGAGACCATGATGAATAACATTCCTCCCAGAGAGAGACCATAATGAAAAACACTCTTCCCAGAGAGAGACCATGATGAATAAAACTCCTCAGAGAGAGACCATGATGAATAGCACACCTCTACATTTGAGAGATACCGTGATGAATAACACCCATCAGAGAGAGAGACCATGATGAATAACATTCCTCTCAGAGAGAGACCATAATGAATAACATTCCTCCCATAGACACCATGATGAATAACATTCCTCTCAGAGCGAGACCATGATGAATAACATTCCTCTCAGAGAGAGACCATGATGAATAACACTCCTCCCTGTGAGAGAGACCATGATGAATAACACTCCTCCCTGTGAGAGACACCATGATGAATAACATTCCTCCCAGAGAGAGACCATGATGAAAAACACTCTTCCCAGAGAGAGACCATGATGAAAAACACTCCTCAGAGATAGAGACCATGATGAATAATCCTCTTCCCAGAGAGAGAACATGATGAATAAAACTCCTCAGAGAGAGACCATGATGAATAGCACACCTCTCCATTTGAGAGATACCATGATGAATAACACCCATCAGAGAGAGACACCATGATGAATAACATTCCTCCCAGAGAGAGACCATAATGAATAACACTCCTCCCAGAGAGAGACCATGATGAAGAACACCCCTCAGAGAGAGAGACCATGATGAATAACATTCCTCTCAGAGAAAGACCATGATGAATAACACTCCTTCCAGAGAGAGAGACAATGATGAATAACACACCTCTCCATGTCAGAGAGACCATGATGAAAAAAACTCCTCTCAGGGAGAGCGAGACCAGGATAAATAACACCCCTCCCAGCGCGAGAGACCATGATGAATAACATTCCACTCAGAGAGAGACCATAATGAATAAAAATTCCTCTCAGAGAGACCATGATGAATAACACTCCTTCCAGAGAGAGAGACCATGATGAATAACACTCATCTCAGGGAGAGAGGGACCATGATGAATAACACTCCTCTCAGAGAGAGACCATGATGAATAACTCTCCTCTCAGAGAGAGACCATGATGAATAACACTCCTCTCAGAGAAGACCATGATGAATAACACACTCTCCAGTCAGAGAGACCATGATGAATAAAAAACTCCTCTCAGGGAGAGAGACCATGATAAATAACACTCCTCTCCCAGAGAGACCATGATGAATAACATTCCCTCTCAGAGAGACCATAATGAATAAAAATTCCTCTCAGAGAGAGACCATGATGAATAACACTCCTCCCAGAGAGAGACCATGATGAATAACACTCCTCCCAGAGAGAAACCATAATGAATAACATTCCTCCCATAGACACCATGATGAATAACATTCCTCTCAGAGAGAGAGACCATGATGAATAACTTCTCTCAGAGAGACACCATGATTAACAACACTCCTCCCAGAGAGAGACCATGATGAATAACACTCCTCCCAGAGAGAGAGACCATGATGAATAACATTCCTCAGAGAGAGAGACCATGATGAATAACATTCCTCTCAGAGAGAGACCATGATGAATAACACTCCTCCCAGAGAGAGACCATGATGAATAACACTCCTCCCTGTGAGAGAGACCATGATGAATAACATTCCTCCCAGAGAGAGACCATGATGAAAAACACTCTTCCAGAGAGAGACCATGATGAAAAACACTCCTCAGAGAGAGACCATGATGAATAACCTCTTCCCAGAGAGAGAACATGATGAATAAAACTCCTCAGAGAGAGTCCATGATGAATAACACACTTCTCCATGTCAGAGAGACCATGATGAAAAAAAATAACACCCCTCCCAGAGCGAGAGACCATGATGAATAACATTCCACTCAGAGAGAGACCATAATGAATAAAAATTCCTCTCAGAGAGAGACCATGATGAATAACACTCCTCTCAGGGAGAGAGAGACCATGATGAATTACACTTCTCTCAGAGAGACACCATGATGAATAACACTCCTTCCAGACAGAGAGACCATGATGAATAACACTCCTCCCAGAGAGAGACCATGATGAATAACACTCCTCTCAGAGAGAGACCATGACGAATAACACTCCTCTCACAGAGAGACCATGATGAATAACACTCCTCTCAGAGAGACACCATGATGAATAACACTCCTCCCAGAGAGAGACCATGATGAATAACACTCCTCCCAGAGAGTGACCATGATGAATAACACTCCTTCCAGAGCGAGAGACCATGATGAATAACACTCCTCTCAGGGAGAGAGAGACCATGATGAATACACTTCTCTCAGAGAGACACCATGATTAACAACACTCCTCCCAGAGAGAGACCATGATGAATAACAATCCTCCCAGAGAGAAACCATAATGAATAACATTCCTCCCATAGACACCATGATGAATAACATTCCTCTCAGAGAGACCATGATGAATACATTCCTCTCAGAGAGAGACCATGATGATAAATTCCTCCCAGAGAGAGAGACCAGGATAAATAACACCCCTCCCAGAGAGAGAGACTATGATGAATAACACTCCACTCAGAGAGAGACCATAATGAATAAAAATTCCTCTCAGAGAGAGACCATGATGAATAACACTCCTCTCAGGGAGAGAGAGACCATGATGAATAACACTCCTTCCAGAGAGAGAGACCATGACGAATAACACTCATCTCAGGGAGAGAGGGACCATGATGAATAACACTCCTCTCAGAGAGAGACCATGATGAATAGCACTCCTCTCAGAGAGACACCATGATGAATAACATTCCTCTCAGAGAGAGTCCATGATGAATAACACACCTCTCCATGTCAGAGAGATCATGATGAAAAAAATAACACCCCTCCCAGAGCGAGAGACCATGATGAATAACATTACACTCAGAGAGACACCATAATGAATAAAAATTTGTCTCAGAGAGAGACCATGATGAATAACACTCCTCTCAGGGAGAGAGAGAGACCATGATGAATAACACTCCTCTCACAGAGAGAGACCATGATGAATAACATTCCTCCCATAGACACCATGATGAATAACATTCCTCTCAGAGCGAGACCATGATGAATAACATTCCTCTCAGAGAGAGACCATGATGAATAACACTCCTCCCAGTGAGAGAGACCATGATGAATAACACTCCTCCCTGTCCCAGAGAGAGACCATGATGAATAACATTCCTCCCAGAGAGAGACCATGATGAAAAACACTCTTCCCAGAGAGAGACCATGATGAAAAACACTCCTCAGAGATAGAGACCATGATGAATAACCTCTTCCCAGAGAGAGAACATGATGAATAAAACTCCTCAGAGAGAGACCATGATGAATAACACACCTTACATTTGAGAGAGACCATGATGAATAACACCCTCAGAGAGAGAGACCATGATGAATAACATTCCTCTCAGAGAGAGACCATGATGAATAAAATTCCTCTCAGAGAGAGACCATGATGAATAACACTCCTCTCAGAGAGACCATGATGAATAACACTCCTTCCAGAGAGAGAGACAATGATGAATAACACTCCTCCCAGAAAGAGAGACAATGATGAATAACACACCTCTCCATGTCAGAGAGACCATGAAGAAAAACACTCCTCTTAGGAGAGAGAGAGACCAGGATAAATAACATACACCCCTCCCAAAGAGAGAGACTATGATGAATAACATTCCACTCAGAGAGAGACCATAATGAATAAAAATTCCTCTCAGAGAGAGACCATGATGAATAACACTCCTTCCAGAGAGAGAGACCATGACGAATAACACTCATCTCAGGGAGAGAGGGACCATGATGAATAACACTCCTCTCAGAGAGAGACCATGATGAATAGCTCTCCTCTCAGAGAGAGGCCATGATGAATAACACTCCTCTCAGAGAAAGACCATGATGAATAACACACCTCTCCATGTCAGAGAGACCATGATGAAAAAAACTCCTCTCAGGGAGAGCGAGACCAGGATAAATAACACCCCTCCCAGCGCGAGAGACCATGATGAATAACATTCCACTCAGAGAGACCATAATGAATAAAAATTCCTCTCAGAGAGAGACCATGACGAATAACACTCCTCCCAAAGAGAGACCATGATGAATAACACTCCTCCCAGAGAGAAACCATAATGAATAACATTCCTCCCATAGACACCATGATGAATAACATTCCTCTCAGGGAGAGAGAGACCATGATGAATTACACTTCTCTCAGAGAGACACCATGATTAACAACACTCCTCCCAGAGAGAGACCATGATGAATAACACTCCTCCCAGAGAGAAACCATAATGAATAACATTCCTCCCATAGACACCATGATGAATAACATTCCTCTCAGAGAGAGACCATGATGAATAACACTCCTCCCTGTGAGAGAGACCATGATGAATAACATTCCTCCCAGAGAGAGACCATAATGAAAAACACTCTTCCCAGAGAGAGACCATGATGAAAAACACTCCTCAGAGATAGAGACCATGATGAATAATCCTCTTCCCAGAGAGAGAACATGATGAATAAAACTCATCAGAGAGAGACCATGATGAATAGCACACCTCTACATTTGAGAGATACCATGATGAATAACACCCCTCAGAAAGAGAGACCATGATGAATAACATTCCTCTCAGAGAGAGACCATGTTGAATAACACTCCTTCCAGAGAGAGAGACCATGATGAATAACACTCCTCTCAGGGAGAGAGATACCATGATGAATAACACTCCTCTCAGAGAGAGACCATGATGAATAACACTCCTTCCAGAGAGAGACCATGATGAATAACACTCCTCTCAGAGAAATACCATGACGAATAACACTCCTGTCACAGAGAGACCATGATGAATAACACTCCTCCCAGAGAGACACCATGATGAATATCACTCCTCCCCGAGAGAGAGACACCATGATGAATAACACTCCTCCCAGAGAGAGAGACACCATGATGAATAACACTCCTTCCAGAGCGAGAGACCATGATGAATAACACTCCTTCCAGAGCGAGAGACCATGATGAATAACACTCCTCTCAGGGAGAGAGAGACCATGATGAATTACACTTCTCTCAGAGAGACACCATGATTAACAACACTCCTCCCAGAGAGAGACCATGATGAATAACAATCCTCCCAGAGAGAAACCATAATGAATAACATTCCTCCCATAGACACCATGATGAATAACATTCCTCTCAGAGCGAGACCATGATGAATATCATTCCTCTCAGAGAGAGACCATGATGAATAACATTCCTCCCAGAGAGAGAGACACCATGATGAATAACACTCCTCCCAGAGAGAGAGACTATGATGAATAACATTCCACTCAGAGAGAGACCATAATGAATAAAAATTCCTCTCAGAGAGAGACCATGATGAATAACACTCCTCTCAGGGAGAGAGAGACCATGATGAATAACACTCCTTCCAGAGAGAGAGACCATGACGAATAACACTCATCTCAGGGAGAGAGGGACCATGATGAATAACACTCCTCTCAGAGAGAGACCATGATGAATAGCTCTCCTCTCAGAGAGAGGCCATGATGAATAACACTCCTCTCAGAGAAAGACCATGATGAATAACACCTCTCCATGTCAGAGAGACCATGATGAAAAAAACTCCTCTCAGGGAGAGAGACCAGGATAAATAACACCCCTCCCAGCGAGAGACCATGATGAATAACATTCCACTCAGAGAGACCATAATGAATAAAAATTCCTCTCAGAGAGAGACCATGACGAATAACACTCCTCCCAAAGAGAGACCATGATGAATAACACTCCTCCAAGAGAGAAACCATAATGAATAACATTCCTCCCATAGACACCATGATGAATAACATTCCTCTCAGAGCGAGACCATGATGAATAACATTCCTCTCAGAGAGAGACCATGATGAATAACACTCCTCCCTGTGAGAGAGACCATGATGAATAACACTCCTCCCTGTGAGAGAGACCATGATGAATAACATTCCTCCCAGAGAGAGACCATAATGAAAAACACTCTTCCCAGAGAGAGACCATGATGAAAAACACTCCTCAGAGATAGAGACCATGATGAATAATCCTCTTCCCAGAGAGAGAACATGATGAATAAAACTCCTCAGAGAGAGACCATGATGAATAGCACACCTCTACATTTGAGAGATACCATGATGAATAACACCCATCAGAGAGAGAGACCATGATGAATAACATTCCTCTCAGAGAGAGACCATAATGAATAAAAATTCCTCTCAGAGAGAGACCATGATGAATAACACTCCTCTCAGAGAGAGACCATGATGAATAACACTCCTTCCAGAGAGAGAGACAATGATGAATAACACTCCTCCCAGAAAGAGAGACAATGATGAATAACACACCTCTCCATGTCAGAGAGACCATGAAGAAAAACACTCCTCTTAGGGAGAGAGAGACCAGGATAAATAACACCCCTCCCAGAGAGAGAGACTATGATGAATAACATTCCACTCAGAGAGAGACCATAATGAATAAAAATTCCTCTCAGAGAGAGACCATGATGAATAACACTCCTTCCAGAGAGAGAGACCATGACGAATAACACTCATCTCAGGGAGAGAGGGACCATGATGAATAACACTCCTCTCAGAGAGAGACCATGATGAATAGCTCTCCTCTCAGAGAGAGGCCATGATGAATAACACTCCTCTCAGAGAAAGACCATGATGAATAACACACCTCTCCATGTCAGAGAGACCATGATGAAAAAAACTCCTCTCAGGGAGAGCGAGACCAGAATAAATAACACCCCTCCCAGCGCGAG
Organism: Oncorhynchus keta; assembly: GCF_023373465.1. Taxonomy (NCBI): domain Eukaryota; kingdom Metazoa; phylum Chordata; class Actinopteri; order Salmoniformes; family Salmonidae; genus Oncorhynchus; species Oncorhynchus keta. Next base: position 18,308,758 of record NC_068454.1, on the reverse strand, counting down.
AGACCATGATGAATAACATTCCACTCAGAGAGACCATAATGAATAAAAATTCCTCTCAGAGAGAGACCATGACGAATAACACTCCTCCCAAAGAGAGACCATGATGAATAACACTCCTCCCAGAGAGAAACCATAATGAATAACATTCCTCCCATAGACACCATGATGAATAACATTCCTCTCAGGGAGAGAGAGACCATGATGAATTACACTTCTCTCAGAGAGACACCATGATTAACAACACTCCTCCCAGAGAGAGACCATGATGAATAACACTCCTCCCAGAGAGAAACCATAATGAATAACATTCCTCCCATAGACACCATGATGAATAACATTCCTCTCAGAGAGAGACCATGATGAATAACACTCCTCCCAGAGAGAGACCATAATGAATAACACTCCTCCCTGTGAGAGAGACCATGATGAATAACATTCCTCCCAGAGAGAGACCATAATGAAAAACACTCTTCCCAGAGAGAGACCATGATGAAAAACACTCCTCAGAGATAGAGACCATGATGAATAATCCTCTTCCCAGAGAGAGAACATGATGAATAAAACTCCTCAGAGAGAGACCATGATGAATAGCACACCTCTACATTTGAGAGATACCATGATGAATAACACCCATCAGAGAGAGAGACCATGATGAATAACATTCCTCTCAGAGAGAGACCATAATGAATAACAATTCCTCTCAGAGAGAGACCATGATGAATAACACTCCTCTCAGGGAGAGAGAGACCATGATGAATTACACTTCTCTCAGAGAGACACCATGATGAATAACACTCCTTCCAGAGAGAGACCATGATGAATAACACTCCTCTCAGAGAAATACCATGACGAATAACACTCCTCTCACAGAGAGACCATGATGAATAACACTCCTCCCAGAGAGACACCATGATGAATATCACTCCTCCCAGAGAGACACCATGATGAATAACAGTCCTCCCAGAGAGAGAGACACCATGATGAATAACACTCCTTCCAGAGCGAGAGACCATGATGAATAACACTCCTTCCAGAGCGAGAGACCATGATGAATAACACTCCTCTCAGGGAGAGAGAGACCATGATGAATTACACTTCTCTCAGAGAGACACCATGATTAACAACACTCCTCCCAGAGAGAGACCATGATGAATAACAATCCTCCCAGAGAGAAACCATAATGAATAACATTCCTCCCATAGACACCATGATGAATAACATTCCTCTCAGAGCGAGACCATGATGAATATCATTCCTCTCAGAGAGAGACCATGATGAATAACATTCCTCCCAGAGAGAGAGACACCATGATGAATAACACTCCTCCCAGAGAGAGAGACTATGATGAATAACATTCCACTCATGGAGAGACCATAATGAATAAAAATTCCTCTCAGAGAGAGACCATGATGAATAACACTCCTCTCAGGGAGAGAGAGACCATGATGAATAACACTCCTTCCAGAGAGAGAGACCATGACGAATAACACTCATCTCAGGGAGAGAGGGACCATGATGAATAACACTCCTCTCAGAGAGAGACCATGATGAATAGCTCTCCTCTCAGAGAGAGGCCATGATGAATAACACTCCTCTCAGAGAAAGACCATGATGAATAACACACCTCTCCATGTCAGAGAGACCATGATGAAAAAAACTCCTCTCAGGGAGAGCGAGACCAGGATAAATAACACCCCTCCCAGCGCGAGAGACCATGATGAATAACATTCCACTCAGAGAGACCATAATGAATAAAAATTCCTCTCAGAGAGAGACCATGACGAATAACACTCCTCCCAAAGAGAGACCATGATGAATAACACTCCTCCAAGAGAGAAACCATAATGAATAACATTCCTCCCATAGACACCATGATGAATAACATTCCTCTCAGAGCGAGACCATGATGAATAACATTCCTCTCAGAGAGAGACCATGATGAATAACACTCCTCCCTGTGAGAGAGACCATGATGAATAACACTCCTCACAGAGAGAAACCATAATGAATAACATTCCTCCCAGAGAGACCATGATGAAAAACACTCTTCCCAGAGAGAGACCATGATGAAAAACACTCCTCAGAGATAGAGACCATGATGAATAATCCTCTTCCCAGAGAGAGAACATGATGAATAAAACTCCTCAGAGAGAGACCATGATGAATAGCTCACCTCTACATTTGAGAGATACCATGATGAATAACACCCATCAGAGAGAGAGACCATGATGAATAACATTCCTCTCAGAGAGAGACCATAATGAATAAAAATTCCTCTCAGAGAGAGACCATGATGAATAACACTCCTCTCAGAGAGAGACCATGATGAATAACACTCCTTCCAGAGAGAGAGACAATGATGAATAACACTCCTCCCAGAAAGAGAGACAATGATGAATAACACACCTCTCCATGTCAGAGAGACCATGAAGAAAAACACTCCTCTTAGGGAGAGAGAGACCAGGATAAATAACACCCCTCCCAGAGAGAGAGACTATGATGAATAACATTCCACTCAGAGAGAGACCATAATGAATAAAAATTCCTCTCAGAGAGAGACCATGATGAATAACACTCCTCTCAGGGAGAGAGAGACCATGATGAATAACACTCATCTCAGGGAGAGAGGGACCATGATGAATAACACTCCTCTCAGAGAGAGACCATGATGAATAGCTCTCCTCTCAGAGAGAGGCCATGATGAATAACACTCCTCTCAGAGAAAGACCATGATGAATAACACACCTCTCCATGTCAGAGAGACCATGATGAAAAAAACTCCTCTCAGGGAGAGCGAGACCAGGATAAATAATCCTCTTCCCAGAGAGAGAACATGATGAATAAAACTCCTCAGAGAGAGACCATGATGAATAGCACACCTCTACATTTGAGAGATACCATGATGAATAACACCCATCAGAGAGAGAGACCATGATGAATAACATTCCTCTCAGAGAGAGACCATAATGAATAACAATTCCTCTCAGAGAGAGACCATGATGAATAACACTCCTCTCAGGGAGAGAGAGACCATGATGAATTACACTTCTCTCAGAGAGACACCATGATGAATAACACTCCTTCCAGAGAGAGACCATGATGAATAACACTCCTCTCAGAGAAATACCATGACGAATAACACTCCTCTCACAGAGAGACCATGATGAATAACACTCCTCCCAGAGAGACACCATGATGAATATCACTCCTCCCAGAGAGACACCATGATGAATAACAGTCCTCCCAGAGAGAGAGACACCATGATGAATAACACTCCTTCCAGAGCGAGAGACCATGATGAATAACACTCCTTCCAGAGCGAGAGACCATGATGAATAACACTCCTCTCAGGGAGAGAGAGACCATGATGAATTACACTTCTCTCAGAGAGACACCATGATTAACAACACTCCTCCCAGAGAGAGACCATGATGAATAACAATCCTCCCAGAGAGAAACCATAATGAATAACATTCCTCCCATAGACACCATGATGAATAACATTCCTCTCAGAGCGAGACCATGATGAATATCATTCCTCTCAGAGAGAGACCATGATGAATAACATTCCTCCCAGAGAGAGAGACACCATGATGAATAACACTCCTCCCAGAGAGAGAGACACCATGATGAATTACACTTCTCTCAGAGAGACACCATGATGAATAACACTCCTCTCAGGGAGAGAGAGACCATGATGAATAACACTCCTTCCAGAGAGAGAGACACCATGATGAATTACACTCCTCCCAGAGAGAGAGAGAGACCATGATGAATTACACTCCTCCCAGAGAGAGAGACACCATGATGAATTACACTCCTTCCAGAGAGAGAGACACCATGATGAATAACACTCCTCCCAGAGAGAGAGACCATGATGAATAACACTCCTTCCAGAGAGAGAGACACCATGATGAATTACACTCCTCCCAGAGAGAGAGACACCATGATGAATAACACTCCTCCCAGAGAGAGAGACCATGATGAATAACACTCCTTCCAGAGAGAGAGACACCATGATTAATTACACTCCTCCCAGAGAGAGAGACACCATGATGAATAACACTCCTCCCAGAGAGAGACACCATGATGAATTACACTCCTCCCAGAGAGAGAGACACCATGATGAATAACACTCCTCCCAGAGAGAGACACCATGATGAATTACACTCCTCCCAGAGAGAGAGACACCATGATGAATAACACTCCTCCCAGAGAGAGAGACACCATGATGAATAACACTCCTCCCAGAGAGAGAGACCATGATGAATAACACTCCTCCCAGAGAGAGAGACCATGATGAATAACACTCCTTCCAGAGAGAGACACCATGATGAATTACACTCCTCCCAGAGAGAGACACCATGATGAATAACACTCCTCCCAGAGAGAGACACCATGATGAATAACACTCCTCCCAGAGAGAGAGACCATGATGAATAACACTCCTCCCAGAGAGAGAGACCATGATGAATAACACTCCTCCCAGAGAGAGACACCATGATGAATAACACTCCTCCCAGAGAGAGAGACCATGATGAATAACACTCCTCCCAGAGAGAGAGACCATGATGAATAACACTCCTCCCAGAGAGAGACCATGATGAATAACACTCCTCCCAATAGGTAGCAGCCCTCTCTCTATCTCTCTCTCTCCTTCTCTCTCCTTTGATTGGCATTCTCATAGGGTTGTTTATGTGGGTAATTGCACCTGCAGATTGACTGGCTGCATATTGAACTGGGGTAATTAAAGCTTTGGATAGATTTGGTTCTGTGGTCTGGAGAAGTAATAATCAGTCATGGTTCTCTCTGAGGGAGAGCAGTTTGCGTTCATATAACCCCACCACAGGCCTTTGGATGAGTCCCTTCTCTGCAGAGCAATAACACGCCTCAGCAGGCAGCTATCTGCTACTGTACAACAGGTCCTTTGATTATAATACAGCAGGTGTTACCTCCAATCCAGCGGCCCATTCATCTCTGCCTGCTTTTAAGGGTAACAGTGCAGGGAAGCCATGCGGAAAATAAATAGCTTGTTCCATTGGAAATGAGTTGATAGAATAATGTGTCTTAGCCTATATGACAATAGTTTGTTATTGTCATTCTAATCTATGGAATAGATAAAACATCTGTGTAGGTCCACTTCCTTGATGGGAAAAGCATTGTGTGAAAACTGTGCGTTGTGAGACATGGATCGGCTGCATTTCACACATGAAATAACAACCTATGTCAAGTTTCATATCTACATTGGGAGATGATTAAAGTACCGTATCAATATATAGATCTCTTGAAGTCATAAAGTAGAAGTCGATTGTGATAACCAAGGCCCTGTAATATTGAGCCCTGTAGACCGCTTACACATTCTGGAATCTGAGCTTGTAAAATCAATGTGTTTATTCACCACTTGAGGGAGCCACTGGAGTGCTCTGTTCAACCTGTCATTCATAACTTTCTACCCGAGTCAGAGCGTTGTCCTCCACCCCCAAACGGCTGCAAACAGACTCCACTACCAATCCCCTACTTCCCATAGCCGTGTAAGTAGGGGTTCTGGGGGTGCTGCAGCACCCACTGAAAAATATGAATTAAAAAAAAATATGAATACATTTTATTTTTTTTGATTTTCAGTTAGGTCATTCACGGCCACAACTTGTGAACTTGATTACGTGCTGCTGTGCGGTTTGTTGCTAACGTTACTTTGCTACCTGCCAACTTTACAGTTTTTACTTTTTAATTATCGTTTCATATTTTTATTTTTCCCTCGCTCAACTTTTTTCATTCAACCTTTTCATCACGAACGCTTTATCTGGACATGGTTCTATAGGACCTCCACCAGCCGAAGATAAATAGTAACATTAACATTATGCCTTCTAATTGCAGTCGCTGTACTGTATAATATACAGGAGAACAATCGCCTTATGGTGAGCAGAGCCGTGCTGCAAGCCCAGCTTCAGACGCAATAGTTGGGCAAGGGTAATTTAAGCGTAGGAAAGAATGAAACAGCGTCTGTGCCACTAATAAGTACATATAGTAGTAGAAATGCCTTCGCAACAGTCCCCACAGACGGATAATTTTCTCATGGCTTCTGAAAGGAAATGCTGTAGCCTTCTCTGGTCTCTCCTCTACCCGTTATGGGGTCTGAGACGCCAAAGCCTCCCACCATTAGCTCTGACAAATTAAAAACCCTAGTCATTGGCGACTCCATTAGACGTATTAGACTTAAAAATAATCATCCAGGGGACAGGGCTACCGAGGTTAAGGCTAATCTGAAGATGGTGCTGGCTAAGACTAAAACTGGCGAGTGTAGAGAGTATAGGGATATTGTTATCCACGTCGGCACCAACAATGTTAGGATGAAACAGTCAGAGGTCACCAAGCGCAACATAGCTTCAGCGTGTAAATCAGCTAGAAAGATGTGTCGGCATTGAGTAATTGTCTCTGGCCCCCTTCCCAGTTAGGGGGAGTGTGGAGCGCTACAGCAGTATCACAACTCAATCACTGGTTGAGAACTGTTTTCTGCCCCTCCCAAAAGATAGAATTTGTAGATAATTGTCCCTCTTTCCTGGACTCAGTCACAAACAGGACCAAGCCTGGCCTGCTGAGGAGTGACGGACTCCATCCTAGCTGGAGGAGTGCTCTCATCTTATCTATGAACATAGACAGGGCTCTAACTCCCCTAGCTCCACAATGAGATAGAGTGCAGACCAGGCACCAAGCTGTTAGCCATCTTGCCAGCTTAGTGGAGTCTGCCACGAGCACAGTCAGTGTAGTCAGCTCAGCAATCCTCATTGAGACCGTGTCCTTGCCTCGATCTAGGTTGGGCAAACTAAACATGGCGGTGTTCGCCTTAGCAATCTCACTGGAATAAAGACCTCCTCCATTTCTGTCATTATTTAAAGAGATTGTGATATCTCACATCTCAAAATAGGGCTACGTAATGTTAGATCCCTTAATTCCAAAGCAGTTATAGTCAATAAACTAATCACTGATAATGATAAAGCACTAAATAAACTTCAGTTAGTGCTAAATACGGCTGCTAGAATCCTGACTAGAACCAAAAAATTTGATCATATTACTCCAGTGCTAGCCTCTCTACACTGGCTTCCTGTCAAAGCAAGGGCTGATTTCAAGGTTTTACTGCTAACCTACAAAGCATTACATGGGCTTGCTCCTACCTACCTCTCTGATTTGGTCCTGCCGTACATACCTAGTACGCTACGGTCACAAGATCAGGCCTCCTAATTGTCCCTAGAATTTCTAAGCAAACAGCTGGAGGCAGGGCTTTCTCCTATAGAGCTCCATTTTTATGGAACGGTCTGCCTACCCATGTCAGAGACAAACTCGGTCTCAACCTTTAAGTCTTTACTGAAGACTCATCTCTTCAGTGGGTCATATGATTGAGTGTAGTCTGGCCCAGGAGTGGGAGGGTGAACGGAAAGGCTCTGGAGCAACGAACCGCCCTTGCTGTCTCTGCCTGGCCGGTTCCCCTCTTTCCACTGGGATTCTCTGCCTCTAGCCCTGTTACGGGGGGCTGAGTCACTGGCTTGCTGGGGCTCTCTCGTGCCGTCCCTGGGGGGTGCGTCACCTGGGTGGGTTGATTCACTGTTGTGGTCGGCCTGTCTGGTTGCCCCCCTTGGGTTGTACTGTGGCGGAGATCTTTGTGGGCTATACTCGGCCTTGTCTCAGGATGGTAAGTTGGTGGTTGAAGATATCCCTCTAGTGGTGTGGGGGCTGTGCTTTGGCAAAGTGGGTGGGGTTATATCCTTCCTGTTTGGCCCTGTCCGGGGTGTCCTCGGATGGGGCCACAGTGTCTCCTGACCCCTCCTGTCTCAGCCTCCAGTATTTATGCTGCAGTAGTTTATGTGTCGGGGGCTAGGGTCAGTTTGTTATATCTGGAGTACTTCTCCTGTCCTATTCGGTGTCCTGTGTGAATCTAAGTGTGCGTTCTCTAATTCTCTCCTTCTCTCTTTCTTTCTCTCTCTCGGAGGACCTGAGCCCTAGGACCATGCCCCAGGACTACCTGACATGATGACTCCTTGCTGTCCCCAGTCCACCTGGCCATGCTGCTGCTCCAGTTTCAACTGTTCTGCCTTATTATTATTCGACCATGCTGGTCATTTATGAACATTTGAACATCTTGGTCATGTTCTGTTATAATCTCTACCCGGCACAGCCAGAAGAGGACTGGCCACCCCACATAGCCCGGTTCCTCTCTAGGTTTCTTCCTAGGTTTTGGCCTTTCTAGGGAGTTTTTCCTAGCCACCGTGCTTTTACACCTGCATTGTTTGCGTTTGGGGTTTTAGGCTGGGTTTCTGTACAGCACTTTGAGATATCAGCTGATGTACGAAGGGCTATATAAATAAATTTGATTTGATTTGATTTGAATAATCTTGATGTGATTGGCCTGACTGAAACATAGCTTAAGCCTGATTAATTTACTGTGTTAAATGAGGCCTCACCTCCTGGTTACACTAGTGACCATATCCCTCACATATCCCGCAAAGGTGGAGGTGTTGTTAACATTTACGATAGCAAATTTCAAATAACAAAAAAACAAATGACTGCAATTTCGTCTTTTGAGCTTCTAGTCATGAATTCTATGCAGCCTTGTCACGACTTCTGCTGAAGTCGTTGCCTCTCCTTGTTCGGGCGGTGCTCGGCGTTCGACGTCACCGGTCTTCGAGCCATCATTGATCCTTTTTTCATTTTCAATTGGTTTTGTCTTGTCTTCCCACACACCTGTTTTCTATCCCATTCATTACCTCTGTTTCCCCTCATGTCTTTGTCAGAGATTGTTTTATTGTCAGTGTAGTGTGATTGTTGTTTAGGTGCGCGTCGGGGTCCTCGTACCCATGTCTATTTGTTTATGTACAGTTAGTGTTATGGAGCATACTCATTGGACTTTATTAAAAGACTCCATTTTACACTCCATTTGACTCTCCTGTGCCTGACTTCCCTGCCACCTAATTACACCTATGCATGACAAGCCTACTCAAATCACTTTTTATAGCTACTGTTTACAGGCCTCCTGGGCCATATACAACGATCCTCACTGATTTCCCTGAATTCATATCGGACCTTGTAGTCATGGCAGATAATATTGACATTTTTGGTGACTTTAATATTCACATGGAAAAGTCCACAGACCCACTCCAAAAGGCTTTCAGAGCCATCATCGACTCAGTGGGTTTTGTTCAACACTCCAACCAAGGATCATCAAAAGTTGTGCTATAAATTCTCGGACAACCCAAATATTCCTAGATGCCCTTCCAGACTCCCTCCACCTACCCAAGGATGTCAGAGTACAAACATCTGTATAACTACCTAACTGAGGGACTAAATGTACCTTGCGTAATACCCTAGATGCAGTAGCGCCCCTGAAAACAAAAAACATTTGTTATAAGAAACTAGCTCTCTGGTATACAGAAAATACCAGAGTCCTGAAGCAAACTTCCAGAAAATTGGAACGGAAATGGCGCTGCACCAAACTGGAAGTCTTCTGATTAGCTTGGAAAGACAGTACCGTGCAGTATCGAAGAGCACTGACTGCTGCTCCACCAAACTGGAAGTCTTCTGATTAGCTTGGAAAGACAGTACCGTGCAGTATCGAAGAGCACTGACTGCTGCTCCACCAAACTGGAAGTCTTCTGATTAGCTTGGAAAGACAGTTCCGTGCAGTATCGAAGAGCACTGACTGCTGCTCCACCGAACTGGAAGTCTTCTGATTGGCTTGGAAAGACAGTACCGTGCAGTATCGAAGAGCACTGACTGCTGCTCCACCAAACTGGAAGTCTTCTGATTGGCTTGGAAAGACAGTACTGTGCAGTATCGAAGAGCACTGACTGCTGCTCCACCAAACTGGAAGTCTTCTGATTAGCTTGGAAAGACAGTACCGTGCAGTATTGAAGAGCACTGACTGCTGCTCCACCAAACTGGAAGTCTTCTGATTGGCTTGGAAAGACAGTACCGTGCAGTATCGAAGAGCACAGACTGCTGCTCGATCATCCTATTTTTCCAACTTAATTGAGGGGAGTAAGAACAATCCTAAATGGATTTTTGTTGCTGTCGCAAAGCTAACTAGCAGTGAACAATTCATGAACTTCTTTGATGAAAAGATCATGATCATTAGAACGCAATTACGGACTCCTCTTTAAATCTGCGTATTTCTCAAAAGCTCAGTTTTCCTGAGTCTGCACAACACTGCCAGGACCTGGGATCAGGGGAGACACAGGTTTTTTAGACAATATATAATTAACACATTGATGAAAATTGTCATGGCCTCTAAACCGTCAAGCTGCATACTGGACCCTATTCCAACTACACTACTGAAAGAGATGCTTCCTGTGCTTCGACCTCCTATGTTGAACATAATAAACATCTCTCTATCCACCGGATGTGTACCAAACTCACTAAAAGTGGCAGTAATAAAGCCTTTCTTGAAACAGCCAAACCTTGACCCAAAAATTTAAAAAAACGATTGGCCTATATTGAATCTCCCATTCCTCTCAACATCTCAAAAGCTGTTGCCCAGCAACTCATTGCCTTCCTGAAGACAAACGATATATACAAAACGCTTCAGTCTGGTTTTAGACCCCATCATAGCACTGAGATCGCACTCGTGAAGGTGGTAAATTACCTTTTAATGGCGTCAGACCAAGGCTCTGCATCTGTCCTCGTGCTCCTACACCTCAGTGCTGCTTTTGATACCATCAATAACCACATTCTTTTGGAGAGATTGGAAACCCAAATTGGTCTACAGGGACAAGTTCTCACCTGGTTTAGATCTTATCTGTCGGAAAGATATCAGTTTGTCGCTGTGGACTATAAATTTCAGTGTTTTGTCAAGGTTCCGTTTTAGGGCCACTATTGTTTTCACTATATATTTTACCTCTTGGTGATGTAATTCGGAAACATAATGTTAACTTTCATCACTATGCAGACAATACAGAGCTGTACATTTCGATGAAACATGGTGAAGCCCCAAAAATTGCCCTCCCTGGAAGCCTGTGTTTCAGACATGTCGTGTCTTTACTATGGTTAAATGAGATGACATGCTATTTTCAAATCGATTACCTAAAGTTGAATTATTTGATTTGATGAATTAGGCAATAACTAACTTATTAAGAATCCAGCGCACCACATTAGTTGAATTAGAGCAGCTATCTCTGAAGATCTGAAGCTCTTTAATATCAATAGCAGTCAATCATTAAGGCAAGGGCTGATTTGAAGGTTTTACTGCTAACCTACAAAGCATTACATGGGCTTGCTCCTACCTATCTTTCCGATTAGGTCCTGCCGCGCATACCTACACGTACACTACGGTCACAAGACGCAGGCCTCCTTATTGTGCCTAGCCTTTCTAAGCAAACAGCTGGAGGCAGGGTTCTTCTATATAGCTCCAGTTTTATGGAATGGTCTCCCTATCCATATGAGAGATTCAGACTCGGTCTCAACCTTTAAGTCTTTATTGAAGATTCATCTCTTCAGTTGTTCCTATGATTGAGTGTAGTCTGGCCTAGGGGTGTGAAAGTGAACGGAAAGGCACTGGGGCTACGAACCACCCTGCTGTCTCTGCCTGGCCGGTTCCCCTCTCTGCACTGGGATTCGGTAACCCTATTACCGGGGCTGAGTCACTGGCTTACTGGTGCTCTTCCATGCCGTCCCTAGGAGGGGTGCGTCACCTGAGTGGGTTGAGTCACTGACGTGATCTTCCTGTCCGGGTTGGTTCCCCCCTCGGGTTCGTGCCTTGGGGGAGATCATTGTGGGCTAAACTCGGCCTTGTCTCAGAGTAGTAAGTTGGTGGTTGAAGATATACCTCTAGTGGTGTGGGGGCTGTGCTTTGGCAAAGTGGGTGGGGTTATATCTTGCTTGGTTGGCCCTGTCCACAGTGTCTCCCAACCCCTCCTGTCTCAGCCTCTAGTATTTATGCTGCAATAGTTTGTGTTGGGGGGCTAGGGATCAGTCTGTTACATCTGGATTATTTATCCTGTCTTATCTGATGTCCTGTGTGAATTTAAGTATGCTCCCTCTAACTCTCGCTCTCTTTCTCTCTTTTCTCTCTTCTCTCGGAGGAACTGAGCCCTAGGACCATGCCTCAGGACTACCTGGCTTGATGACTCCTTGCTGTCCCCAGTCCACCTAGTCGTGCTGCTGCTCCAGTTTCAACTGTTCTACCTGCAGCTATAGAACCCTGACCTGTTCACAGGGCGTGCTGCCTTGTCCCGGACCTGCTGTTTTCGACTCTCTCTCTCTACTGCACCTGCTGTCTCTAACTCTGAATGATCGGCTATGAAAAGCCAACTGACATTTACTTCTGAGGTGCTGACCTGTTGCACCCTCAACAACCACTGTGATTATTATTATTTGACCCTGCTCTGCTGGTCATCTATGAACATTTGAACATCTTGGCCCTGTACTGTTATAATCTCCACCCGGCACAGCCAGGACTGAGGACTGGCCGTCCCTCAGATCCTGGTTCCTCTCTAGGTTTCTTTCTGGGGAGTTTTTCCTAGCCACCATGCTTCTACATCTGCATTGCTTGCTGTTTGGAGTTTTAGGCTGGGTTTCTGTATAGCACTTTGTGACATCTGCTGATGTAAAAAGGGCTTTATAAATACATTTGATTGATTGATGAGTTGTTTTTCTCACAAAAGTAGTGCACTGGGCCTTTACTTGTGTTAGAAGACCGATTATAGACATCTGTAGCACAGGCAGAACAGTATAATTAAGAACCGTATCTTGCAAGATTCAATAGTTGTAAGACTTGTTGCCCTGTACCTTTCTCTGGGATTGTCATTATAATTATTTATCTGTTATTTTACCAGGTAAGTTGACTGAGAACACATTCTCATTTGCAGCAACAACCTGGGGAATAATGAGCCAATTGTAAACTGGGGATTATTAGGTGACCATGATGGTTTGAGGGCCAGATTGGGAATTTAGCCAGGACACTGAGGTTAACACCCCTACAATAAGTGCCATGGGATCTTTAATGACCTCAGAGAGTCAGGACACCCTTTTAACACCCCACCCTACACAGGGCAGTGACCCCAATCACTGCCCTGGGCCATAGGGATATTTTATTTTTAGGCCAGAGGAAAGAGTGCCTCCTATTGGTCCTCCAACACCACTTCTAGCAGCATCCAGTCTCCCATCCAGGAACTGACCAGGACCAACCCTGCTTAGCTTCAGAAACAAGACAGCAGTGGTATGCAGGGTGGTATGCTGCTGGCTAATGGAATCCAGACAGAACACATCCTGTCCTAAAACATTTACATCAAAAGGTGCAAAGTTATGGTTAAAGACACAAAACATCCACATAAATTAGATGTTGTTCTTGATCCATTAACATGGAAAACAACCACTTTTTGTGCAGTATTAATTTACCATCCTTACAAACCACAAATGTACATGACTGTATTGTACATTTGCTGGTAATCTAAGTTTGTACGGTGGACTTTTCATCACCATAAATAAAAACAATGCACAATACAGTAATTGAGTACATTGAGACAAAGTGGTTGTGTGATGATCTGGCTCAGTTGGTAGAGTATGTCCCTTGCAATGCTAGGGTTGTGGCTTTAATTCCCATGGGGGACCAGTACGGAAAATGTATGCACTCACTATTATATGTTGCTCTGGATAAGAGTGTCTATGGAAAAGGAATGACTAGACCATTATAGCTTTCACATTGAAATAATATGCATTTGCAAAGTATTTTTTTAAAACTGGAAAACAGTATTTTTATATTCCACACACTTGTATTCCACATATTCTCAGATTAACTGTTTTGTACAGATAATTATCAGACTCAAATGACAAAAGCTGGTAAACACTCAAATACATGTAGTTTTTTTTTTCTCACACACAAGTAGTGCTTTACTGGTCCTATATTAGCGACAAAATACAGACATCTTCTGTGCGGTCAATTAAAAAATAAAATGCTGTGTCCACCACTGCATCCAAACGCAGCACCCCCACCCCCAAACTACTCCCCCCACCTTCCCACGCACTCAGCTGTCCCCCATAACCTCACCGCTACAGCCCGAGCCACAGTCACCAGCGAGGCGCAGCGGAAAGGTGGGATCCCCGAACCTACAGCAAAGCAGAGATCCTTTCAACTCCGAGGTGAAAACTGTCAACTGGAAACTTAAAGGATGCCCAATAAAAGGGTAAAGTAGGAAATATACTTTGGAACATCTACAGACAAAGTAAGCAATTATTTGGTTGGATAATTTTGGGAAAGAATTAGACCACTTAAACATATTTTGGTGGATTTCTATGGACGCAGTCATTTGACCAAAGCAGATGCTCGCACATAGCACGAATATAATGTGCACTTCTGACATTTTTCTTTAACCCTCAAAATGGATTTACGAACACTGAACGAGACCTCTACGTTCTTGGAGTGTGTGGGAGCGCACGACGCTGCGTCAAACAGAACAATGAACGTCAGTCTGGGACTCACAAACATCACCACCTGTGGAAACGAGTCCGTGGTGCTCAAACCGCAGCATGTCAAACAGAAAGGTGAGGAGCCGGGCCACCTATATTTATGTTTATTCATAAACCTAAATTAAGTGACCAAATACGGAAATAACGATACACAAAAGCAGTGTTTTGGTTTGTTAACTGGATTCGTCCTGACATTCGTGATTTTCTTGTTTCTAGTTGTTTATTATTATTTGTGTACTTGTATGACATGTTTACTGCATTGTTGGGAGCTGGTAACACAAGCATTTCGCTGCACCCCCTATAACATCTGCTACACTGTTTACGCGACCAATAGGCCTACAGTTTGATTTGAAAAACCTTTTCATTTTCGTCAATCTGACACAAAATCCAGTTCACCAGCAATAGGCGCTCAAACTACAGATTCCTTGATATTTAGTTTATCAATAGGCCCATTCCAAATATCGAAGTTAATCCGAGCCTGAGACAAAACAAAACAATTTTACAAAAAAGTTAATAATAATTTCATGCGAAGTACAAATGCAAATGTTTCCATGATGCTATTCCATAAATGTATTTAATAAATCAAATTATATATAATAGAATCATGAATTGGATGCAATTAATAACATTTAAAAGGGCTGAAACATAATGATTGCTACAGTAATCAATGTCCCCTATCTTTCTACGAATTGTAGGTCAACCCGAGTGCAGATGCCAAGACTTCTCCACAAAATAATTACAATAGCTCTAGTCTAGTGTGTTTTCATACAGTGTGTCTCTGTCTCTGTGTGTGGTTGTGTGTGTGTGCATGTATATATGTGTGTGTGCATGTATATGTGTGTGTGTGTATGAGTGTATGTGCAGTGATGTAGCTAATTAATTTAGCAGCAGAAAAAGCAACAGCGCATTAAGCACTCATGTATCCAATCTAGTCACAACGAATCCCAATGCTGGAGAACATTACACTCATTCAGAAAGGAAATTGTCACTCCTGGAAATACACCCCTATCCCCCTTTAAAACCATGACTACCACCCATCCTTAAAGAAATTGTTGACAGACATTACTACTGCAATATTTAGCCTAAATGAAGCCAATCTCCAGTGCAGTCAGGAGACTGAAGCTTTGTGGCTGCTCCACAAGGTCAGCATTGCACTTTATCAATCTGTAAAACTCAATGTTCTAGCTGTATCTGTCCACTTCGAACAAGGTGGCTTTTTCCCACGCTCATTTTGATCCGTTGTCTAGAGCAAGGGCAGTGTGTGTGTGTGTGTGTGTGTGTGTGTGTGTGTGTGTGTGTGTGTGTGTGTGTGTGTGTGCGTGCGTGTGTGCGTGCGTGCGTGCGTGCGTGCGTGCGTGCGTGCGTGCGTGCGTGCGTGCGTGCGTGCGTGCGTGTGTGTGTGTGTGTGTGACCGTCTCTCAGCTCAGATATTCCACTGTGGCGGGACATTTGACAGCTAGAGAATTTCCCAAAGAGAGCATTCCCTCCATCCATCCTTCTATCATTGAATGATATTGACATGCTGATGTATTGTAATGAAAATTAACTCTGAATAACTATGAGAAACGGGTTGGTGTCAGGTGTCTGAGAAATGTAATCAGAGAAATTATTTTGACATGCGAATAAAGTGATACAAAACCATTATCCTTACAAACCAAGTATTATCAGGACATGATGGTTTCTTGTCAAACAGGAGTGGAAGTGAATTGTACACCGCACCAACAAGAATAGATTAAGGAAGAAGGAATGTTGGTTAGAAATAATTATTGGGAATCAGATTGTTAATTGATTTGAGGCTATATCTACTCAGCATGGATACCAGCCTTTATGCAACTGGCCCATCAAATCAAATTGTATTTGTCACATGCGCTGAATACAACAGGTTACCTTACAGTGAAATGCTTACTTACGAGCCCCTATCCAACAGTTAAAAAAATGTCGGAGGCATCGGTTAGTTGAGGTAATATGTTCATGTAGGAGTTATTAAGGTGACTATGCATAGATCAGAATAACAGAGAGTAGCAGCGTCATAAAAGGGGGGACAAATAGTCTTGGTAGCAATTTGCTTAGATGTTCAGGATGTTCGGGAGTCTTACATGCTGACCAGACCGGACACGTCGCATGCGCGAGCGTCACAAATACATTTAGAAATCCAAGTTATTCAGTTATTGCACCCACACTGCTCGCGCGCGCCAACGAGCGTCTGTGACGCCAAGGGTTAAAATAGAAGTCGTTCCTATTTCTGACGCAGATCACGCTGAAAGTCATCTTCTCATTAGTTTATAGAAGCAGGTACCCACGTGCCATCTCCTCATTGGTTATACGCACGTGGGTGATTGAAAGAAGAACTTTGTTGCCGGATGTCGTGATAATACTATGAACGTTTAGATGCGATCACCATATACGTTCAAAGATGAAAAAGCCTGGAAGGAGGAGAGATGACTAGAAACGATTCGGTTGGCCGTTTTATGTGTAATTGTCGGAGTAGAGGACCTTGTGCATTTCAGGTAAAAAAACAACTCAATGTTTATATCCCAGGACAAATTAGCTAGAAACAGAAAGCTAGCTAAATAGGACAAACTAATGTTAGCTAGCAAGTGCAAGCTAACTAGCTAAATTGCCATACATGTTTAATGCTTTTCGAACTGTCCTCAAATTAATGTCATTGGTTGAGAGTTTGTTTTGATATTTTGACCTGCGTGTCGTGATCACGTTTGGTGTGGGGGGCCAAAATACATTTATGCACGATAGCGCACACGCTCGCAGCCGGTTTGTGTTTTGTGTTATTGCTTGGGGATAAAAACTGTTTAGAAGCCTCTTGGACATAGACTTGGCACTCCGGTACCACTTGCTGTGTGGTAGCAGGGAAAACAGTGTATGACTAGGGTGGCTGGAGTCTTTGACAATATTTAGGGCCTTCCTCTGACACCGCCTGGTGTAGAGGTCCTGGATTTCAAGTTTTCATAACAATCAGGCTTTTCGGACAACGATTATGGCAGATTACATTGCAATCCATGAGGAAACTGTGTGGCAGGCTGACCACCTGTTAAGCAAATGCAGCGTCAAAAGGACCTTGTGGCTGCAAGGAGCCATTGTATGTTGCTAGCTAGCATTAAACTTATCTCATAAAAAACAATCAATCTTCACATAACTAGTGATTAACTACACATGGTTGATGATATTACGAGGTTAAGGAGCTTGTCCTGCGTTGCATATAATCAATGCGGTGCCTGTTAATTTATCATCGAATCACAGCCTACTTCGCCAAACGGTTAATGTTTTAACAAAAACGCATTGTAAAAAAAAAACAACACAATCTTTGCACAAATGTAGCTAACCATAAACATAAAAACATAAACACCATAAATACAAATGGTATAGAGAGAAATAGTTGACGCATCATAATTCCTATAATAACTACAACCTAAAACTTCTTAACTGGGAATATTGAACCACCAGCTTTCATATGTTCTCATGTTCTGAGCAAGGAACTGAAACGTTAGCTTTTTTACATGGCACATATTGCACTTTTACTTTCTTCTCCGACACTGTGTTTTTGCATTATTTAAACCAAATTGAACATGTTTCATTATTTATTTGAGACTAAATAGATTATATTGTATTATTAAGTTCAAATTGTAAATATTCTAAATAAATAAATATATATATTATTTTGTATCTGCTTTTTTTGGTCCTCCAATAATCGGTATTGGTGTTGAAAAATCACATTCGGTCGACCTCTAGCTTGAACCATGTTAGTTTGTTGGTGATGTGGACACCAAGGAACTTGAAGCTCTCAACCTGCTCCACTGCAGCCTCGTCGATGAGAATGTGGGCATGCTCGGTCCTCTTTTTCCTGTAGTCCACAATCATCTCCTTTGTCTTGATCACATTGAAGGAGAGGTTGTTATTCTGGCACCACATGGCCAGGTCTCTGACCTCCTCCCTATAGGCTGTCTCGTCATTGTCGGTGATCAGGCCTACCACTGTTGTGTCATCGGCAAACTTAATGATGGTGTTTGAGTCGTGCCTGGCTGTGCAGTCACGAGTGAATAGGGAGTACAGGAGGGGACTGAGCATGCACCCCTGAGGCGCCCCTGTGTTGAGAATCAGGGTGGCGGATTTGTTGTTACCTACCCTTACCACCTGGGGGCGGCCCTTCAGGAAGTGTGTGTGTATGTAGTGTGGTGTGTGTGTGTTGTGATGTGTGTTTTGTGTGGTGTGTGTGTTTGACCAGAACTCTGTCAACAACAGCAGTTGGTACAAACTGAGGCTGTGTACGGAGACGGGAGAGTCTTAAGCCTGAGGAGGCCCTTCACTGCCCTGTATGTAACACACACTATATTTAGCATGCCCCTCAGAATCACACACATTATCCGACACACACTGATGGGGAATATCCAAGACCGCAGCTGCTGCCATCATCTTCAGTCACTCAGTCACCCTAACACTTGCTCACTTTCTCACTCAACCACTCTAATTTCTCTGTTTCTCTCACTTTCTCTTTGTCCCTGTGTATTCTGGTATTTATAGAGCAGTAGACTGAAGTAGGCAGGCAGACAAACAGACAGTGCTGTATGCTGGTGGAATCACATAGAGGGTTGAGTGATTTCATAGCAAGCCAAGCCTCCTTGACCAGAGGACTAGAGGTTCAGCTCTAACAGACTCAGATCACTCCCACATGCTTCAAGCCCTCTTGTCATTGTGAAGCAGACAGTCATACTTGATTTAAACTCTTTTTTGCAGGGCTGGGATGGATTCCATTTCAATTCAGTCAATTCAGGTGAGAAATTGAAAATGAATTTGACTGCAAATTACCCTTTGTTTTCAAATCAGATTATGAAATAAATTAATGAAATTTCAATACATTTTGTGAATCAATGGAGTAGTAGTTGAGCCTGGTTTGTGCTAAGGTAACTCCTCCCATCATGCATGACTAGGTGCTGCAACAGCATGAGCTATCATATCAAAAGACGTAACTCCTGACAAGTCATCTAACACGGCTATAACACAGCAACTCAGGTCGTCTGGAAACCCTTCTCACTAGCTGTAGTACATCACAACATAAAATATGACAGTCTTATAGCAGGTCATAAAGTGATTATTATCTCTTATGGAAGTGCTTGACAGTTGTCACCGGTCGTATCATGCTTATGACATTGTAAAGTAGGCTGGATGATAGATGATCACTGTGGTACATTTTTTATTAAACTAATAAAATGTATCCCAGTAAAAAGTGTCTGCTGCCCCAGTGCACTCATATTGCTAAAGAGTAATGTTTATTCTTATGGCCCATTGTGCAGTATATGTGGTAATAAGGTGGATGTGACAAGCAGTGACAAAGACAGGCTAGAGATAGTGCCAAAGGCAGGCTAGAGACAGTGCCAAAGACAGGCTAGAGACAGTGACAAAGGCAGGCTAGAGACAGTGCCAAAGACAGGCTAGAGACAGTGCCAAAGGCAGGCTAGAGACAGTTCCAAAGACAGGCTAGAGACAGTGCCAAAGACAGACTAGAGACAGTAACAAAGACAGGCTAGATAGAGTGACAAAGACAGGCTAGATATAGTGACAAAGACAGGCTAGAGACAGTACCAAAGACAGGCTAGAGACAGTGCCACAGGCTAGAGACAGTGCCAACGACAGGCTAGAGACAGTGCCAAAGACAGACTAGAGACAGTAACAAAGACAGGCTAGATATAGTGACAAAGACAGGCTAGAGACAGTACCAAAGACAGGCTAGAGACAGTGCCACAGGCTAGAGACAGTACCAAAGACAGGCTAGAGACAGTGACAAAGACAAGCTAGAGACAGTGCCAAAGACAGGCTAGAGACAGTGCCAAAGGCAGGCTAGAGACAGTGACAAAGACAAGCTAGAGACAGTGCCAAAGACAGCCTAGAGACAGTGCCAAAGGCAGGCTAGAGACAGTGCCAAAGACAGGCTAGAGATGGTACCAAAGACAGGCTAGAGACAGTGCCAAAGGCAGGCTAGAGACAGTGCCAAAGGCAGGCTAGAGACAGTGCCGAAGACAGGCTAGAGACAGTGACAAAGACAAGCTAGAGACAGTGCCAAAGACAGGGTAGAGACAGTGCCAAAGACAAGCTAGAGACAGTGCCAAAGACAGGCTAGAAACAGTGCCAAAGACAGGCTAGAGACAGTGCCAAAGACAGGCTAGAGACAGTGCCAAAGGCAGGCTAGAGACAGTTCCAAAGACAGGCTAGAGACAGTGCCAAAGACAGACTAGAGACAGTAACAAAGACAGGCTAGATAGAGTGACAAAGACAGGCTAGAGACAGTGACAAAGGCAGGCTAGAGACAGTGCCAAAGACAGGCTAGAGACAGTGCCAAAGGCAGGCTAGAGACAGTTCCAAAGACAGGCTAGAGACAGTGCCAAAGACAGACTAGAGACAGTAACAAAGACAGGCTAGATAGAGTGACAAAGACAGGCTAGATATAGTGACAAAGACAGGCTAGAGACAGTACCAAAGACAGGCTAGAGACAGTGCCACAGGCTAGAGACAGTGCCAACGACAGGCTAGAGACAGTGCCAAAGACAGACTAGAGACAGTAACAAAGACAGGCTAGATATAGTGACAAAGACAGGCTAGAGACAGTACCAAAGACAGGCTAGAGACAGTGCCACAGGCTAGAGACAGTACCAAAGACAGGCTAGAGACAGTGACAAAGACAAGCTAGAGACAGTGCCAAAGACAGGCTAGAGACAGTGCCAAAGGCAGGCTAGAGACAGTGACAAAGACAAGCTAGAGACAGTGCCAAAGACAGCCTAGAGACAGTGCCAAAGGCAGGCTAGAGACAGTGCCAAAGACAGGCTAGAGATGGTACCAAAGACAGGCTAGAGACAGTGCCAAAGGCAGGCTAGAGACAGTGCCAAAGGCAGGCTAGAGACAGTGCCGAAGACAGGCTAGAGACAGTGACAAAGACAAGCTAGAGACAGTGCCAAAGACAGGGTAGAGACAGTGCCAAAGACAAGCTAGAGACAGTGCCAAAGACAGGCTAGAAACAGTGCCAAAGACAGGCTAGAGACAGTGCCAAAGACAGGCTATCGGTCACAAGTAGAATCCTCCTAGGTTCCAAATGGCACCCTGTTCCCTATATAAAGGTCTATGGGCCCTGGTCAAAAGTAGTGCACTGTGTAGGGAATAGGGTGCCATTTCAGTGTTTGGAGGGTGATAGGGTGGCTGGTGTCCCGGTGGTTAGCGCATTGGGCCAGTAACTGGAAGGTTGCCAGTTCAAATCCCGGAGCTGACAAGGCAAACGATCTGTTGTTCAGCCCTTGAGCAAGGCAGTTAGTTAACCCCCCAAAACGACTATGTCTACACGATGGTGTTGATTTGTGTGATTTTAACAAGGCAGACTCAGTGGGTGTCATGTTTACTTCCCTGTGAACACGTATGCACATGGATTTAGTGTGGCTTAAACAATCACAACTACTACCTCCATTTATGTAGTTTCCCATTCTCTCCACTCCCCGCTGACTGTGTAAGCTAAGGAGAGATTTGTGCTGTGCCTTCAAATGGGAAAAATCTAACGAGTATGATATCTGTGTGTGTTGTTTTCATTTGGAAATGTTGGTGCATGAGGCCAAGGTTGCTAGGCTACTGTGTATTGGGGAGAGAAACTTGAGGAAACATTCAACAAACTGGACTCTCTCTCTGTCTCCGCTACCTCTCTCTCTTCCCTTACTTTCTCTCTTCCTTTTCTCGCTCTCTGAGAAGGGGGAATGTGTGTGTGATGGTCCATATTGATAAGGACTAGCAGGTTGTATCCCAGGGGTAATTAAGGAGAGAATTTTCTCCTCTCCTCTCCGAGTTCAAACAGCCAGCAGGATGACAAAAGTAAATGTGCTCAGGGAGTTATGGCTGTTCCCTGCAAAGCCACCGAGCACACAGGGAAACTAATTGGCTTCCCGTGTAACATATTTAATTAGAGAGAGCGAGAGAGGAACAGAGAGAGAGAGAGTGAGATCAAGAGAGAACATTTTTGTTATTGCATATCACAGCGTGATGTCATCTTTTAGGCAATGTGTTCGTTGATACAAGTAAGACCTGTGTGATAAATCAGAGCCTGCAGCCATCACCTGCTAAATTATATAATAACTAGCAAAGTACTGTTGATGGATTCCAACTTCAGACAGCACAACATAAGCTCAATGAAGTTACTTTCGCTGTCGATAGAGGAAGGCTTTCTTTTAAAGCTCAAAGTGTGATATCAGTGGCACACAGCTGTTCTGATGAAACACAGGGAGAGAGACCAAATCCTCCTGAAGTTCCGCTTTGTTCCTGCTGGGTTTTCAGTATCCGGTATAAGCCTTTTACAGGGCACTGCTCTCAAAACTGCCTTCAGATAAACTGATCGATGAAGCTCAGATTGAGTGAACAAGAAGAGAGAGAATGACCCGCAGTTGGATGATAAGCAGGTGGCCGTCTGAGAGATAGAGGAACAGAGAAAGACAGGCAGAGAGAGAAAGAGACAGAGACACAGGCAGATTGAGAAAGAGACAGAGAGAGACATGCAGAAAGAGAAAGAGACACACAGAGAAAGACAGAGAGAGATGGGCAGAGAGAGAAAGAGACAGAGAGAGAAAGGCAGATTGAGAAAGAGACAGAGAGAGACAGGCAGAGAGAGAAAGAGACAGAGAGAGAAAGGCAGATTGAGAAAGAGACAGAGAGTGACAGGCAGAAAAAGGAAAAAGAGACAGAGAGAAAGGCAGATTGAGAAAGAGACAGAGAGAGAAGGCAGAAAAAGAGAGAGAGAAAGCAGATTGAGAGAGAAGGCAGACAGAAGAGACAGGCAGAGAAAGAGACAGAGAGACAGGCAGAGAGAGAAAGAGACAGAGAGAAAAAGGCAGATTGAGAAAGAGACAGAGAGAGAAGGCAGATTGAGAAAGAGAGAGAGACAAAAAGGCAGATTGAAAGAGACAGAGAGACAGGCAGAGAGAAAGAAAGGCAGAGAGAGAAGGCAGATTGAGAAAAAGACAGCAGAGAGAAGGCAGAAAGAGAAAGAGACAGCAGAGAGAAAGGCAGATTGAGAAAGAGACAGAGAGAGACAGGCAGATTGAGAAAGAGACAGAGAGAAAGGCAGATTGAGAAAAGAAGACAGAGAGAAAGGCAGATTGAGAAAGAGACAGAGAGAGACAGGCAGATTGAGAAAGAGACAGAGAGACAGAGGCAGAGAGAGAGAGACAGAGAGAGACAGGCAGATTGAGAAAGAGACAGAGAGAGAAAGGCAGATTGAGAAAGAGACAGAGAGAGACAGGCAGAGAGAGAAAGAGACAGAGAGACAGGCAGATTGAGAAAGAGACAGAGAGAGAAAGGCAGATTGAGAAAGAGACAGAGAGAGACAGGCAGATTGAGAAAGGACAGAGAGAGAAAGGCAGATTGAGAAAGAGACAGAGAGAGACAGGCAAATTGTGCAAGAGACAGAGATATGGCAGATTGACAGAGAAAGAGAGACAGCAGATATGACCAGGACAGAGTACAGGCAGAGAGAAAGAGACAGAGAGAGACAGGCAGATTGAGAAAGAGACAGAGATAGACAGTTGAGTAAGAGACAGACAGACACAGGCAGATTAGAGTAGAGACAGGTATGACAGGAACAGAGTGAGGGGTAGAGTAGACAGAGGTATGACAGGAAACAGATTGAGGGGAAAGACTGTAGGTATGACAGGGAAACAGAGTGAGGGGAGAGACTGTAGGTATGACAGGGAAACAGAGTGAAAGTAGACAGGTATGACAGGGGAACAGAGTGAGAGGTAGAGTAGACTGTAGTATGACAGGGGTACAGATTGAGAAGAGTATGATAGGGGAACAAAGAGGGGTAGAGTAGTATGACAGGGGAACAGAGTGAGGGTAGAATAGACTGTATGTATGACAGGGGACAGAGTGAGGGTAGAGTAGACTGTAGGTATGACAGGGGGACAGAGTGAGGGGTAGAGTAGACTGTAGGTATGACAGGAAACAGAGTGAGGGGTAGAGTGTAGAGACTGTAGGTATGACAGGGAAACAGAGAAACAGGGGAAACAGAGTGAGGGGTAGAGTAGACTGTAGGTATGACAGGGAAACAGAGTGAGGGGTAGAGTAGACTGTACGTATGACAGGGAAACAGAGTGAGGGGTAGAGTAGTATGACAGGGGAACAGAGTGAGAGGTAGAGTAGACTGTATGTATGACAGGGGAACAGAGTGAGGGGTAGAGTAGACTGTAGGTATGACAGGGAAACAGAGTGAGGGGTAGAGTAGACTGTACGTATGACAGGGAAACAGAGTGAGGGGTAGAGTAGTATGATAGGGAAACAGAGTGAGGGGTAGAGTAGACTGTAGGTATGACAGGGAAACAGAGTGAGGGGTAGAGTAGACTGTAGGTATGACAGGGGAACAGAGTGAGGGGTAGAGTAGACTGTATGTATGACAGGGGAACAGAGTGAGGGGTAGAGTAGACTGTAGGTATGACAGGGAAACAGAGTGAGGGGTAGAGTAGACTGTAGGTATGACAGGGAAACAGAGTGAGAGGTAGAGTAGACTGTAGGTATGACAGAGTGAGGGGTAGAGTAGACTGTAGGTATGACAGGAAACAGAGTGAGGGGTAGAGTAGACTGTAGGTATGACAGGGAAACAGAGTGAGGGGTAGAGTAGACTGTAGGTATGACAGGGAAACAGAGTGAGAGGTAGAGTAGACTGTATGTGATGACATGGGAAAACAGAGTGAGGGGTAGAGTAGACTGTAGGTATGACAGGGAAACAGAGTGAGAGGTAGAGTAGACTGTAGGTATGACAGGGAAACAGAGTGAGGGGTAGAGTAGACTGTAGGTATGACAGGGAAACAGAGTGAGGGGTAGAGTAGACTGTAGGTATGACAGGGGAACAGAGTGAGGGGTAGAGTAGACTGTAGGTATGACAGGGAAACAGAGTGAGAGGTAGAGTAGACTGTAGGTATGACAGGGAAACAGAGTGAGAGGTAGAGTAGACTGTAGGTATGACAGGGGAACAGAGTGAGGGGTAGAGTAGACTGTAGGTATGACAGGGGAACAGAGTGAGGGGTAGAGTAGACTGTATGTATGACAGGGGGACAGAGTGAGGGGTAGAGTAGACTGTAGGTATGACAGGGAGACAGAGTGAGGGGTAGAGTAGACTGTATGCATGAAAGGGAAACAGAGTGAGGGGTAGAGTAGTATGGTAGGGAAACAGAGTGAGGGGTAGAGAATACTCTAGGCATGACAGGGAAACAGAGTGAGTGGTAGAGTAGACTGTAGGTATGACAGGGAAACAGAGTGAGGGGTAGAGTAGACTGTAGGTATGACAGGGGGACATTGTGAGGGGAAGAGTAGTATGATAGGGAAACAGAGTGAGGGGTAGAGTAGTATGATAGGGAAACAGAGTGAGGGGTAGAGTAGACTGTAGGTATGACAGGGGACAGAGTGAGGGGTAGAGTAGACTGTAGGTATGACAGGGAAACAGAGTGAGGGGTAGACTGTAGTATGAGGGGTAGGGAAACAGAGTGAGGGGGGTAGGTATGACAGGGAAACAGAGTGAGGGGTAGAGTAGACTGTAGGTATGACAGGGAAACAGAGTGAGGGGTAGAGTAGACTGTATGTATGACAGGAAACAGAGTGAGGGGGGTAGTATGATAGGGAAACAGTGAGGGGTAGAGGTATGACAGGGGAACAGAGTGAGGGGTAGAGTAGACTGTAGGTATGACAGGGAAACAGAGTGAGGGGGGGGTAGACTGTAGTATGATAGGGAACAAAGTGAGGGGGGGTAGAGTAGTATGACAGGGAACAGAGTGAGGGTAGAATAGACTGTATGTATGACAGGGGACAGAGTGAGGGGTAGAGTAGACTGTAGGTATGACAGGGGACAGAGTGAGGGGTAGAGTAGACTGTAGGTATGACAGGAAACAGAGTGAGGGTAGAGTAGACTGTAGGTATGACAGGGAAACAGAGTGAGGGGTAGAGTAGACTGTAGGTATGACAGGGGAACAGAGTGAGGGGGAGTAGTATGATAGGGGAACAAAGTGAGGGGTAGAGGTATGACAGGAAACAGAGTGAGGGGTAGAATAGACTGTAGGTATGACAGGAAACAGAGTGAGGGGTAGAGTAGACTGTAGTATGACAGGAAACAGAGTGAGGGGTAGAGGGTATGACAGGAAACAGAGTGAGGGGTAGAGTAGACTGTAGGTATGACAGGGAAACAGAGTGAGGTAGAGTAGACTGTAGACTGTATGTATGACAGGGAAACAGAGTGAGGGGTAGAGTAGACTGTAGGTATGACAGGGAAACAGAGTGAGGGGTAGAGTAGACTGTAGGTATGACAGGGAAACAGAGTGAGGGTAGAGTAGACTGTAGGTATGACAGGGAAACAGAGTGAGAGGTAGAGTAGACTGTAGGTATGACAGGGAAACAGAGTGAGGGGTAGAGTAGACTGTAGGTATGACAGGGGAACAGAGTGAGGGGTAGAGTAGACTGTATGTATGACAGGGGAACAGAGTGAGGGGTAGAGTAGACTGTATGTATGACAGGGGAAACAGAGTGAGGGGGGTAGAGTAGAAACTGTGGTATGACAGGAAACAGAGTGAGGGGTAGAGAATACTCTAGGCATGACAGGGAAACAGAGTGAGTGGTAGAGTAGACTGTAGGTATGACAGGGAAACAGAGTGAGGGGTAGAGTAGACTGTAGGTATGACAGGGGGACATTGTGAGGGGAAGAGTAGTATGATAGGGAAACAGAGTGAGGGGTAGAGTAGTATGATAGGGAAACAGAGTGAGGGGTAGAGTAGACTGTAGGAATGACAGGTGGACAGAGTGAGGGGTAGAGTAGACTGTATGCATGACAGGGAAACAGAGTGAGGGGTAGAGTAGTATGATAGGGAAACAGAGTGAGGGGTAGAGTAGTATGATAGGGAAACAGAGTGAGGGGTAGAGTAGACTGTAGGAATGACAGGTGGACAGAGTGAGGGGTAGAGTAGACTGTATGCATGACAGGGAAACAGAGTGAGGGGTAGAGTAGTATGATAGGGAAACAGTGAGGGGTAGAGTAGTATTATAGGGGAACAGAGTGAGGGGTAGAGTAGACTGTAGGTATGACAGGGAAACAGAGTGAGGGGTAGAGTAGACTGTAGGTATGATAGGGGAACAAAGTGAGGGGTAGAGTAGTATGACAGGGGAACAGAGTGAGGTGTACAATAGACTGTATGTATGACAGGGGGACAGAGTGAGGGGTAGAGTAGACTGTAGGTATGACAGGGGGACAGAGTGAGGGGTAGAGTAGACTGTAGGTATGACAGGGAAACAGAGTGAGGGGTAGAGTAGACTGTAGGTATGACAGGGAAACAGAGTGAGAGGTAGAGTAGACTGTATGTATGACAGGGGTACAGATTGAGGGGTAGAGTAGTATGATAGGGGAACAAAGTGAGGGGTAGAGTAGTATGACAGGGGAACAGAGTGAGGTGTAGAATAGACTGTATGTATGACAGGTGGACAGAGTGAGGGGTAGAGTAGTATGATAGGGAAACAGAGTGAGGGGTAGAGTAGTATGATAGGGAAACAGAGTGAGGGGTAGAGTAGACTGTAGGTATGACAGGGAAACAGAGTGAGGGGTAGAGTAGTATGAAAGGGAAACAGAGTGAGGGGTAGAGTAGACTGTAGGTATGACAGGGGGACAGAGTGAGGGGTAGAGTAGACTGTAGGTATGACAGGGAACAGAGTGAGGGGTAGAGTAGACTGTATGCATGACAGGAAACAGAGTGAGGGGTAGAGTATGACTGAGGGGTAGATGATATAGGGGAACAGAGTGAGGGGTAGAGTAGACTGTAGGTATGACAGGGAAACAGAGTGAGGGGTAGAGTAGACTGTAGGTATGATAGGGGAACAAAGTGAGGGGTAGAGTAGTATGACAGGGGAACAGAGTGAGGGGTAGAATAGACTGTATGTATGACAGGGGGACAGAGTGAGGGGTAGAGTAGACTGTAGGTATGACAGGGGGACAGAGTGAGGGGTAGAGTAGACTGTAGGTATGACAGGGAAACAGAGTGAGGGGTAGAGTAGACTGTAGGTATGACAGGGAAACAGAGTGAGAGGTAGAGTAGACTGTATGTATGACAGGGGTACAGATTGAGGGGTAGAGTAGTATGATAGGGGAACAAAGTGAGGGGTAGAGTAGTATGACAGGGGAACAGAGTGAGGTGTAGAATAGACTGTATGTATGACAGGTGGACAGAGTGAGGGGTAGAGTAGTATGATAGGGAAACAGAGTGAGGGGTAGAGTAGTATGATAGGGAAACAGAGTGAGGGGTAGAGTAGACTGTAGGTATGACAGGGAAACAGAGTGAGGGGTAGAGTAGTATGATAGGGAAACAGAGTGAGGGGTAGAGTAGACTGTAGGTATGACAGGGGGACAGAGTGAGGGGTAGAGTAGACTGTATGTTTGACTGAAGAACAGAGTTAGGGGTAGAGTAGACTGTAGGTATGACAGGGGAACAGAGTGAGAGGTAGAGTAGACTGTTGGTATGACAGGGAAACAGAGTGAGGGGTAGAGTAGACTGTAGGTATGACAGGGGAACGGAGTGAGGGGTAGAGTAGACTGTAGGTATGACAGGGGAACAGAGTGAGGGGTAGAATAGACTGTAGGTATGACAGGGGAACAGAGTGAGAGGTAGAGTAGACTGCATGTATGACAGGGGTACAGATTGAGGGGTAGAGTAGTATGATAGGGAAACAGAGTGAAAGGTAGAGTAGACTGTAGGTATGACAGGGGAACAGAGTGAGAGGTAGAGTAGACTGTTGGTATGACAGGGAAACAGAGTGAGGGGTAGAGTAGACTGTATGTTTGACTGAAGAACAGAGTTAGGGGTAGAGTAGACTGTAGGTATGACAATTGAACAGAGTGAGAGGTAGAGTAGACTGTTGGTATGACAGGGGAACAGAGTGAGGGGTAGAGTAGACTGTAGGTATGACAGGGGAACGGAGTGAGGGGTAGAGTAGACTGTAGGTATGACAGGGGAACAGAGTGAGGGGTAGAGTAGACTGTATGTTTGACTGAAGAACAGAGTTAGGGGTAGAGTAGACTGTAGGTATGACAGGGGAACAGAGTGAGAGGTAGAGTAGACTGTTGGTATGACAGGGGAACAGAGTGAGAGGTAGAGTAGACTGTTGGTATGACAGGGAAACAGAGTGAAAGGTAGAGTAGACTGTAGGTATGACAGGGGAACAGAGTGAGAGGTAGAGTAGACTGTTGGTATGACAGGGAAACAGAGTGAAAGGTAGAGTAGACTGTAGGTATGACAGGGGAACAGAGTGAGAGGTAGAGTAGACTTTTGGTATGACAGGGGAACAGAGTGAGGGGTAGAGTAGTATGATAGGGAAACAGAGTGAAAGGTAGAGTAGACTGTAGGTATGACAGGGGAACAGAGTGAGAGGTAGAGTAGACTGTAGGTATGACAGGGGAACAGAGTGAGAGGTAGAGTAGACTGTAGGTATGACAGGGGAACAGAGTGAGGGGTAGAGTAGACTGTAGGTATGACAGGGGAACAGAGTGAGAGGTAGAGTAGACTGCATGTATGACAGGGGTACAGATTGAGGGGTAGAGTAGTATGATAGGGGAACAAAGTGAGGGGTAGAGTAGTATGACAGGGGAACAGAGTGAGGTGTAGAATAGACTGTATGTATGACAGGGGGACAGAGTGAGGGGTAGAGTAGACTGTAGGTATGACAGGGGGACAGAGTGAGGGGTAGAGTAGACTGTAGGTATGACAGGGAAACAGAGTGAGGGGTAGAGTAGACTGTAGGTATGACAGGGAAACAGAGTGAGAGGTAGAGTAGACTGTATGTATGACAGGGGTAATGATTGAGGGGTAGAGTAGTATGATAGGGGGACAAAGTGAGGGGTAGAGTAGTATGACAGGGGAACAGAGTGAGGTGTAGAATAGACTGTATGTATGACAGGGGGACAGAGTGAGGGGTAGAGTAGACTGTAGGTATGACAGGGAAACAGAGTGAGAGGTAGAGTAGACTGTAGGTATGACAGGGGAACAGAGTGAGGTGTAGAGTAGACTGTTGGTATGACAGGGAAACAGAGTGAGGGGTAGAGTAGTATGATAGGGAAACAGTGAGGGGTAGAGTAGTATTATAGGGGAACAGAGTGAGGGGTAGAGTAGTATGATAGGGAAACAGAGTGAGGGGTAGAGTAGACTGTATGCATGAAAGGGAAACAGAGTGAGGGTTAGAGTAGTATGATAGGGAAACAGAGTGAGGGGTAGAGTAGACTGTTGGTATGATAGGGAAACAGAGTGAGGGGTAGAGTAGACTGTATGTATGACAGGTAGACAGAGTGAGGGGTAGAGTAGACTGTATGCATGAAAGGGAAACAGAGTGAGGGGTAGAGTAGTATGATAGGGAAACAGAGTGAGGGGTAGAGTAGACTGTAGGTATGACAGGTAGACAGAGTGAGGGGTAGAGTAGACTGTATGCATGAAAGGAAAACAGAGTGAGGGGTAGAGTAGTATGATAGGGAAACAGAGTGAGGGGTAGAGTAGACTGTTGGTATGATAGGGAAACAGAGTGAGGGGTAGAGTAGACTGTATGTATGACAGGAACAGAGTGAGGGGTAGAGTAGACTGTAGGTATGACAGGTAGACAGAGTGAGGGGTAGAGTAGACTGTATGCATGAAAGGGAAACAGAGTGAGGGGTAGAGTAGTATGATAGGGAAACAGAGTGAGAGGTAGAGTAGACTGTAGGTATGACAGGGAAACAGAGTGAGGGGTAGAGTAGACTGTAGGTATGACAGGGGAACAGAGTGAGGGGTAGAGTAGACTGTATGTATGACAGGGGAACAGAGTGAGGGGTAGAGTAGACTGTAGGTATGACAGGTAGACAGAGTGAGGGGTAGAGTAGACTGTAGGTATGACAGGGAAACAGAGTGAGGGGTAGAGTAGTATGACAGGGGAACAGAGTGAGGTGTAGAATAGACTGTAGACTGTGTATGACAGGGGACAGAGTGAGGGGTAGAGTAGACTGTAGGTATGACAGGGGGACAGAGTGAGGGGTAGAGTAGACTGTAGGTATGACAGGGGAACAGAGTGAGGGGTAGAGTAGACTGTAGGCATGACAGGGAAACAGAGTGAGGGGTAGAGTAGACTGTAGGCATGACAGGGAAACAGAGTGAGGGGTAGAGTAGACTGTAGGTATGACAGGTAGACAGAGTGAGGGGTAGAGTAGACTGTAGGGATGACAGGTAGACAGAGTGAGGGGTAGAGTAGACTGTATGCATGACAGGGAAACAGAGTGAGGGGTAGAGTAGACTGTCGGTATGACAGGGAAACAGAGTGAGGGGTAGAGTAGTATGATAGGGGAACAGAGTGAGAGGTAGAGTAGACTGTATGTATGACAGGGGAACAGAGTGAGGGGTAGAGTAGACTGTTGGTATGACAGGGGAACAGAGTGAGGGTGTAGATTGTAGGTATGACAGGAAACAGAGTGAGGGGTAGAGTAGACTGTTGGTATGACAGGGGAACAGAGTGAAGGGTAGAGTAGACTGTTGGTATGACAGGGGAACATAGTGAAGGGTAGAGTAGACTGTAGGTATGACAGGGGAAACAGAGTGAGGGGTAGAGTAGACTGTTGGTATGACAGGGGAACAGAGTGAAGGGTAGAGTAGACTGTAGGTATGACAGTGGGAAACAGAGTGAGGGGTAGAGTAGACTGTATATGACAGGGAACAGAGTGAGGGGTAGAGTAGACTGTAGGTATGACAGGAAACAGAGTGAGGGGTAGAGTAGTATGATAGGGGAACAGAGTGAGAGGTAGAGTAGACTGTAGGTATGACAGGGGAACAGAGTGAGAGGTAGAGTAGACTGTAGATATGACAGGGAAACAGAGTGAGGGGTAGAGTAGACTGTAGGCATGACAGGAAACAGAGTGAGGGGTAGAGTAGACTGTAGGCATGACAGGGGAACAGAGTGAGGGGAAGAGTAGACTGTAGGCATAACAGGGAAACAGAGTGAGGGGTAGAGTAGACTGTAGGCATGACAGGGAAACAGAGTGAGGGGTAGAGTAGACTGTAGGCATGACAGGGAAACAGAGTGAGGGGTAGAGTAGACTGTAGGCATAACAGGGAAACAGAGTGAGGGGTAGAGTAGACTGTAGGCATGACAGGGAAACAGAGTGAGGGGTAGAGTAGACTGTAGGCATAACAGGGAAACAGAGTGAGGGGAAGAGTAGTATGACAGGGGAACAGAGTGAGGGGTAGAGTAGACTGTTGGTATGACAGGGAAACAGAGTGAGGGGTAGAGTAGACTGTTGGTATGACAGGGAAACAGAGTGGGGGGTAGAGTAGACTGTAGGCATGACAGGGAAACAGAGTGAGGGGAAGAGTAGACTGTAGGCATGACAGGGAAACAGAGTGAGGGGTAGAGTAGACTGTTGCTATGACAGGGAAACAGAGTGAGGGGTAGAGTAGACTGTTGGTATGACAGGGAAACAGAGTGAGGGGTAGAGTAGACTGTAGGCATGACAGGGAAACAGAGTGAAGGGTAGAGTAGACTGTAGGTATGACAGGGAAACAGAGTGAGGGTAGGTAGAGTAGTATGACAGGGGAACAGAGTGAGGGGTAGAGTAGACTGTAGGTATGACAGGGAAACAGAGTGAGGGGTAGAGTAGATGATAGGGAACAGAGTGAGAGGTAGAGAGACTGTAGGTATGACAGGGAACAGAGTGAGAGGTAGAGTAGACTGTAGTATGACAGGGAAACAGAGTGAGGGGTAGAGTAGACTGTAGGCATGACAGGGAAACAGAGTGAGGGGGGTAGAGTAGACTGTAGGCATGACAGGGGAACAGAGTGAGGGGAAGAGTAGACTGTAGGCATAACAGGGAAACAGAGTGAGGGGTAGAGTAGACTGTAGGCATGACAGGGAAACAGAGTGAGGGGTAGAGTAGACTGTAGGCATGACAGGGAAACAGAGTGAGGGGTAGAGTAGACTGTAGGCATAACAGGGAAACAGAGTGAGGGGTAGAGTAGACTGTAGGCATGACAGGGAAACAGAGTGAGGGGTAGAGTAGACTGTAGGCATAACAGGGAAACAGAGTGAGGGGAAGAGTAGTATGACAGGGGAACAGAGTGAGGGGTAGAGTAGACTGTTGGTATGACAGGGAAACAGAGTGAGGGGTAGAGTAGACTGTTGGTATGACAGGGAAACAGAGTGAGGGGTAGAGTAGACTGTAGGCATGACAGGGAAACAGTGTGAGGGTAAGAGTAGACTGTAGGCATGACAGGGAAACAGAGTGAGGGGTAGAGTAGACTGTTGGTATGACAGGGAAACAGAGTGAGGGGTAGAGTAGACTGTTGGTATGACAGGGAAACAGAGTGAGGGGTAGAGTAGACTGTTGGTATGACAGGGAAACAGAGTGAGGGGTAGAGTAGACTGTAGGCATGACAGGGAAACAGAGTGAGGGGTAGAGTAGACTGTAGGCATGACAGGGAAACAGAGTGAGGGGAAGAGTAGACTGTAGGCATGACAGGAAACAGAGTGAGGGGTAGAGTAGACTGTAGGCATAACAGGAAACAGAGTGAGGGGTAGAGTAGACTGTTGGTATGACAGGAAACATAGTGAGGGGTAGAGTAGTATGACAGGGGAACAGAGTGAGGGGTAGAGTAGACTGTTGGTATGACAGGGAAACAGAGTGAGGGGTAGAGTAGACTGTTGGTATGACAGGAAACAGAGTGAGGGGTAGAGTAGACTGTAGGCATGACAGGGAAACAGAGTGAGGGGTAGAGTAGACTGTAGGCATAACAGGAAACAGAGTGAGGGGGAAGTAGTATGAAAGGAAACAGAGTGAGGGGTAGACTGTATGTATGAAACAGGGGAACAGAGTGAGGGGGTAGAGTAGACTGTATGCATGAAAGGAAACAGAGTGAGGGTAGACTGTAGGTATGATAGGGAAACAGAGTGAGAGGTAGAGTAGACTGTAGGTATGACAGGGAAACAGAGTGAGGGGTAGAGTAGACTGTAGGTATGACAGGGGAACAGAGTGAGGGGTAGAGTAGACTGTATGTATGACAGGGGAACAGAGTGAGGGGTAGAGTAGACTGTAGGTATGACAGGTAGACAGAGTGAGGGGTAGAGTAGACTGTAGGTATGACAGGGAAACAGAGTGAGGGGTAGAGTAGTATGACAGGGGAACAGAGTGAGGTGTAGAATAGACTGTATGTATGACAGGGGGACAGAGTGAGGGGTAGAGTAGACTGTAGGTATGACAGGGGGACAGAGTGAGGGGTAGAGTAGACTGTAGGTATGACAGGGGGACAGAGTGAGGGGTAGAGTAGACTGTAGGCATGACAGGGAAACAGGGTGAGGGGTAGAGTAGACTGTAGGCATGACAGGGAAACAGAGTGAGGGGTAGAGTAGACTGTAGGTATGACAAGTAGACAGAGTGAGGGGTAGAGTAGACTGTAGGGATGACAGGTAGACAGAGTGAGGGGTAGAGTAGACTGTATGCATGACAGGGAAACAGAGTGAGGGGTAGAGTAGACTGTCGGTATGACAGGGAAACAGAGTGAGGGGTAGAGTAGTATGATAGGGGAACAGAGTGAGATTTAGAGTAGACTGTATGTATGACAGGGGAACAGAGTGAGGGGTAGAGTAGACTGTTGGTATGACAGGGGAACAGAGTGACGGGTAGAGTAGATTGTAGGTATGACAGGGAAACAGAGTGAGGGGTAGAGTAGACTGTTGGTATGACAGGGGAACAGAGTGAAGGGTAGAGTAGACTGTTGGTATGACAGGGGAACATAGTGAAGGGTAGAGTAGACTGTAGGTATGACAGGGAAACAGAGTGAGGGGTAGAGTAGACTGTTGGTATGACAGGGGAACAGAGTGAAGGGTAGAGTAGACTGTAGGTATGACAGGGAAACAGAGTGAGGGGTAGAGTAGTATGACAGGGGAACAGAGTGAGGGGTAGAGTAGACTGTAGGTATGACAGGGAAACAGAGTGAGGGGTAGAGTAGTATGATAGGGGAACAGAGTGAGAGGTAGAGTAGACTGTAGGTATGACAGGGGAACAGAGTGAGAGGTAGAGTAGACTGTAGATATGACAGGGAAACAGAGTGAGGGGTAGAGTAGACTGTAGGCATAACAGGGAAACAGAGTGAGGGGTAGAGTAGACTGTAGGTATGACAGGGGAACAGAGTGAGGGGAAGAGTAGACTGTAGGCATAACAGGGAAACAGAGTGAGGGGTAGAGTAGACTGTAGGCATGACAGGGAAACAGAGTGAGGGGTAGAGTAGACTGTAGGCATGACAGGGAAACAGAGTGAGGGGTAGAGTAGACTGTAGGCATAACAGGGAAACAGAGTGAGGGGTAGAGTAGACTGTAGGCATGACAGGGAAACAGAGTGAGGGGTAGAGTAGACTGTAGGCATAACAGGGAAACAGAGTGAGGGGAAGAGTAGTATGACAGGGGAACAGAGTGAGGGGTAGAGTAGACTGTTGGTATGACAGGGAAACAGAGTGAGGGGTAGAGTAGACTGTTGGTATGACAGGGAAACAGAGTGGGGGTAGAGTAGACTGTAGGCATGACAGGGAAACAGAGTGAGGGGAAGAGTAGACTGTAGGCATGACAGGGAAACAGAGTGAGGGGTAGAGTAGACTGTTGGTATGACAGGGAAACAGAGTGAGGGGTAGAGTAGACTGTTGGTATGACAGGGAAACAGAGTGAGGGGTAGAGTAGACTGTAGGCATGACAGGGAAACAGAGTGAAGGGTAGAGTAGACTGTAGGTATGACAGGAAACAGATGACAGGGAGGGGAACAGAGTGAGGGGTAGAGTAGACTGTAGGCATAACAGGGAAACAGAGTGAGGGGAAGAGTAGTATGAAAGGGAAACAGAGTGAGGGGTAGAGTAGTATGACAGGGGAACAGAGTGAGGGGTAGAGTAGACTGTATGCATGAAAGGGAAACAGAGTGAGGGGTAGAGTAGTATGATAGGGAAACAGAGTGAGAGGTAGAGTAGACTGTAGGTATGACAGGGGAACAGAGTGAGGGGAAGAGTAGACTGTAGGCATAACAGGGAAACAGAGTGAGGGGTAGAGTAGACTGTAGGCATGACAGGGAAACAGAGTGAGGGGTAGAGTAGACTGTAGGCATGACAGGGAAACAGAGTGAGGGGTAGAGTAGACTGTAGGCATAACAGGGAAACAGAGTGAGGGGTAGAGTAGACTGTAGGCATGACAGGGAAACAGAGTGAGGGGTAGAGTAGACTGTAGGCATAACAGGGAAACAGAGTGAGGGGAAGAGTAGTATGACAGGGGAACAGAGTGAGGGGTAGAGTAGACTGTTGGTATGACAGGGAAACAGAGTGAGGGGTAGAGTAGACTGTTGGTATGACAGGGAAACAGAGTGAGGGGTAGAGTAGACTGTAGGCATGACAGGGAAACAGAGTGAGGGGAAGAGTAGACTGTAGGCATGACAGGGAAACAGAGTGAGGGGTAGAGTAGACTGTTGCTATGACAGGGAAACAGAGTGAGGGGTAGAGTAGACTGTTGGTATGACAGGGAAACAGAGTGAGGGGTAGAGTAGACTGTTGGTATGACAGGGAAACAGAGTGAGGGGTAGAGTAGACTGTAGGCATGACAGGGAAACAGAGTGAGGGGTAGAGTAGACTGTAGGCATAACAGGGAAACAGAGTGAGGGGAAGAGT
This sequence comes from Oncorhynchus keta, assembly GCF_023373465.1. Classification (NCBI taxonomy): domain Eukaryota; kingdom Metazoa; phylum Chordata; class Actinopteri; order Salmoniformes; family Salmonidae; genus Oncorhynchus; species Oncorhynchus keta. The sequence continues at coordinate 18,271,613 of NC_068454.1, read as the reverse complement.
AGACTGTAGGCATGACAGGGAAACAGAGTGAGGGGTAGAGTAGACTGTAGGCATAACAGGGAAACAGAGTGAGGGGTAGAGTAGACTGTTGGTATGACAGGGAAACATAGTGAGGGGTAGAGTAGTATGACAGGGGAACAGAGTGAGGGGTAGAGTAGACTGTTGGTATGACAGGGAAACAGAGTGAGGGGTAGAGTAGACTGTTGGTATGACAGGGAAACAGAGTGAGGGGTAGAGTAGACTGTAGGCATGACAGGGAAACAGAGTGAGGGGTAGAGTAGACTGTAGGCATAACAGGGAAACAGAGTGAGGGGAAGAGTAGTATGAAAGGGAAACAGAGTGAGGGGTAGAGTAGTATGACAGGGGAACAGAGTGAGGGGTAGAGTAGACTGTTGGTATGACAGGGAAACAGAGTGAGGGGTAGAGTAGACTGTAGGTATGACAGGGAAACAGAGTGAGGGGAAGAGTAGTATGATAGGGAAACAGAGTGAGGGGTAGAGTAGACTGTAGGTATGACAGCGGAACAGAGTGAGGGGTAGAGTAGACTGTAGGTATGACAGGGGAACAGAGTGAGGGTAGAGTAGACTGTAGGCATGACAGGGGAACAGAGTGAGAGGTAGAGTAGACTGTTGGTATGACAGGGAACAGAGTGAGGGGTAGAGTAGACTGTAGGTATGACAGGGGAACAGAGTGAGAGGTAGAGTAGACTGTAGGTATGACAGGGGAACAGAGTGAGGGGTAGAGTAGACTGTTGGTATGACAAAGGGAACAGAGTGAGGGGTAGAGTAGACTGTAGGTATGACAGGAAACAGAGTGAGGGGAGGTAGAGTAGTATGAAAGGAAACAGAGTGAGATTTAGAGTAGACTGTATGTATGACAGGGAACAGAGTGAGGGGTAGAGTAGACTGTTGGATGACAGGGAAACAGAGTAGGGTAGACTGTATGTATGACAGGGAAACAGAGTGAGAGGTAGAGTAGACTGTTGGTATGACAGGGAACAGAGTGAGGGGTAGAGTAGACTGTAGGTATGACAGGGAAACAGAGTGAGGGGTAGAGTAGACTGTAGGCATGACAGGGAAACAGAGTGAGGGGTAGAGTAGACTGTAGGTATGACAGGAAACAGAGTGAGAGGTAGAGTAGTATGAAAGGAACAGAGTGAGATTTAGAGAGACTGTATGTATGACAGGGAAACAGAGTGAGGGGTAGAGTAGACTGTAGGTATGACAGGGGGACAGAGTGAGGTGTAGAGTAGACTGTTGGTATGACAGGGGAACAGAGTGAGGGGTAGAGTAGACTGTAGGTATGACAGGGAAACAGAGTGAGGGGTAGAGTAGACTGTAGGTATGACAGGGAAACAGAGTGAGGGGTAGAGTAGACTGTACGTATGACAGGGAAACAGAGTGAGGGGTAGAGTAGTATGACAGGGGAACAGAGTGAGAGGTAGAGTAGACTGTATGTATGACAGGGGAACAGAGTGAGGGGTAGAGTAGACTGTAGGTATGACAGGGAAACAGAGTGAGGGGTAGAGTAGACTGTAGGTATGACAGGGGAACAGAGTGAGAGGTAGAGTAGACTGTTGGTATGACAGGGAACAGAGTGAGGGGTAGAGTAGACTGTAGGTATGACAGGGGAACAGAGTGAGAGGTAGAGTAGACTGTAGGTATGACAGGGGAACAGAGTGAGGGGTAGAGTAGACTGTAGGTATGACAGGGGAACAGAGTGAGGGGTAGAGTAGACTGTAGGTATGACAGGGGAACAGAGTGAGGGTGTAGAGTAGTATGAAAGGGGAACAGAGTGAGATTTAGAGTAGACTGTATGTATGACAGGGAAACAGAGTGAGGGTAGAGTAGACTGTAGGTATGACAGGGAACAGAGTGAGGGGTAGAGTAGACTGTAGGTATGACAAGGGAACAGAGTGAGGGGTAGAGTAGACTGTAGGTATGACAGGGAAACAGAGTGAGAGGTAGAGTAGTATGAAAGGGGAACAGAGTGAGATTTAGAGTAGACTGTATGTATGACAGGGGAACAGAGTGAGGTGTAGAGTAGTATGAAAGGGGAACAGAGTGAGATTTAGAGTAGACTGTATGTATGACAGGAAACAGAGTGAGAGGTAGAGTAGACTGTAGGTATGACAGGGGAACAGAGTGAGGGGTAGAGTAGACTGTAGGTATGACAGGGGAACAGAGTGAGGGGTAGAGTAGACTGTAGGTATGACAGGGAAACAGAGTGGGAGGTAGAGTAGACTGTAGGTATGACAGGGAAACAGAGTGAGAGGTAGAGTAGTATGAAAGGGGAACAGAGTGAGATTTAGAGTAGACTGTATGTATGACAGGGAAACAGAGTGAGAGGTAGAGTAGACTGTAGGTATGACAGGGGAACAGAGTGAGGGGTAGAGTAGACTGTTGGTATGACAGGGGAACAGAGTGAGGGGTAGAGTAGACTGTAGGTATGACAGGGAAACAGAGTGAGGGGTAGAGTAGACTGTTGGTATGACAGGGAAACAGAGTGAGGGGTAGAGTAGACTGTAGGCATGACAGGGAAACAGAGTGAGGGGAAGAGTAGACTGTAGGCATGACAGGGAAACAGAGTGAGGGGTAGAGTAGACTGTTGGTATGACAGGGAAACAGAGTGAGGGGTAGAGTAGACTGTTGGTATGACAGGGAAACAGAGTGAGGGGTAGAGTAGACTGTTGGTATGACAGGGAAACAGAGTGAGGGGTAGAGTAGACTGTAGGCATGACAGGGAAACAGAGTGAGGGGTAGAGTAGACTGTAGGCATGACAGGGAAACAGAGTGAGGGGAAGAGTAGACTGTAGGCATGACAGGAAACAGAGTGAGGGGTAGAGTAGACTGTAGGCATGACAGGGAAACAGAGTGAGGGGTAGAGTAGACTGTTGGTATGACAGGAAACATAGTGAGGGGTAGAGTAGTATGACAGGGGAACAGAGTGAGGGGTAGAGTAGACTGTTGGTATGACAGGAAACAGAGTGAGGGGTAGAGTAGACTGTTGGTATGACAGGGGAAACAGAGTGAGGGGTAGAGTAGACTGTAGGCATGACAGGGAAACAGAGTGAGGGGTAGAGTAGACTGTAGGCATAACAGGAAACAGAGTGAGGGAATAGTAGTATGAAAGGAAACAGAGTGAGGGGTAGAGTAGTATGACAGGGAACAGAGTGAGGGGTAGAGTAGACTGTTGGTATGACAGGGAAACAGAGTGAGGGGTAGAGTAGACTGTAGGTATGACAGGAAACAGAGTGAGGGGAAGGTAGGTATGACAGGGAAACAGAGTGAGGGGTAGAGTAGACTGTAGGTATGACAGGAACAGAGTGAGGGGTAGAGTAGACTGTAGGTATGACAGGGAAGAGAGTGAGGTGTAGAGTAGATTGTAGGTATGACAGGGGAACAGAGTGAGAGGTAGAGTAGACTGTTGGTATGACAGGGGAACAGAGTGAGGGGTAGAGTAGACTGTAGGTATGACAGGGGAACAGAGTGAGAGGTAGAGTAGACTGTAGGTATGACAGGGGAACAGAGTGAGGGGTAGAGTAGACTGTAGGTATGAAAGGGAAACAGAGTGAGGGGTAGAGTAGACTGTAGGTATGACAGGGGAACAGAGTGAGGTGTAGAGTAGTATGAAAGGGGAACAGAGTGAGATTTAGAGTAGACTGTATGTATGACAGGGAAACAGAGTGAGAGGTAGAGTAGACTGTAGGTATGACAGGGGAACAGAGTGAGGGGTAGAGTAGACTGTTGGTATGACAAGGGAACAGAGTGAGGGGTAGAGTAGACTGTAGGTATGACAGGGAAACAGAGTGAGAGGTAGAGTAGTATGAAAGGGGAACAGAGTGAGATTTAGAGTAGACTGTATGTATGACAGGGGAACAGAGTGAGGTGTAGAGTAGTATGAAAGGGGAACAGAGTGAGATTTAGAGTAGACTGTATGTATGACAGGGAAACAGAGTGAGAGGTAGAGTAGACTGTAGGTATGACAGGGGAACAGAGTGAGGGGTAGAGTAGACTGTAGGTATGACAGGGGAACAGAGTGAGGGGTAGAGTAGACTGTAGGTATGACAGGGAAACAGAGTGGGAGGTAGAGTAGACTGTAGGTATGACAGGGAAACAGAGTGAGAGGTAGAGTAGTATGAAGGGGAACAGAGTGAGATTTAGAGTAGACTGTATGTATGACAGGAAACAGAGTGAGAGGTAGAGTAGACTGTAGGTATGACAGGGGAACAGAGTGAGGGGTAGAGTAGACTGTTGGTATGACAGGGGAACAGAGTGAGGGGAGTAGTATGACAGGGAAACAGAGTGAGGGGTAGAGTAGACTGTAGGTATGACAGGGAAACAGAGTGAGGGGTAGAGTAGACTGTAGGTATGACAGGGGAACAGAGTGAGGGGTAGAGTAGACTGTATGTATGACAGGGGAACAGAGTGAGGGGTAGAGTAGACTGTAGGTATGACAGGGGAACAGAGTGAGGGGTAGAGTAGACTGTAGGTATGACAGGGGAACAGAGTGAGGGGTAGAGTAGACTGTAGGTATGACAGGGGAACAGAGTGAGAGGTAGAGTAGACTGTTGGTATGACAGGGGAACAGAGTGAGGGGTAGAGTAGACTGTAGGTATGACAGGGGAACAGAGTGAGGGGTAGAGTAGACTGTAGGTATGACAGGGGAACAGAGTGAGGGGTAGAGTAGACTGTAGGTATGACAGGGAAACAGAGTGAGGGGTAGAGTAGACTGTACGTATGACAGGGAAACAGAGTGAGGGGTAGAGTAGTATGAAAGGGGAACAGAGTGAGAGGTAGAGTAGACTGTATGTATGACAGGGGAACAGAGTGAGGGGTAGAGTAGACTGTAGGTATGACAGGGGAACAGAGTGAGGGGTAGAGTAGACTGTTGGTATGACAAGGGGAACAGAGTGAGGGGTAGAGTAGACTGTAGGTATGACAGGGAAACAGAGTGAGGAGGTAGAGTAGTATGAAAGGGAACAGAGTGAGATTTAGAGTGAGACTGTATGTATGACAGGGGAACAGAGTGAGGTGTAGAGTAGTATGAAAGGGAACAGAGTGAGATTTAGAGTAGACTGTATGTATGACAGGGAAACAGAGTGAGGGTAGAGTAGACTGTAGGTATGACAGGGGAACAGAGTGAGGGGTAGAGTAGACTGTAGGTATGACAGGGGAACAGAGTGAGGGGTAGAGTAGACTGTAGGTATGACAGGGAAACAGAGTGAGAGGTAGAGTAGACTGTAGGTATGACAGGAAACAGAGTGAGGTGTAGAGTAGTATGAAAGGGGAACAGAGTGAGATTTAGAGTAGACTGTATGTATGACAGGGAAACAGAGTGAGAGGTAGAGTAGACTGTAGGTATGACAGGGAACAGAGTGAGGGGTAGAGTAGACTGTTGGTATGACAGGGGAACAGAGTGAGGGGTAGAGTAGACTGTAGGTATGACAGGAAACAGAGTGAGGAGTAGAGTAGACTGTAGGTATGACAGGGAAACAGAGTGAGGGGTAGAGTAGACTGTAGGTATGACAGGGGAACAGAGTGAGGGGTAGAGTAGACTGTAGGTATGACAGGAAACAGAGTGAGAGGTAGAGTAGACTGTAGGTATGACAGGGGAAACAGAGTGAGGGGTAGAGTAGACTGTAGGTATGACAGGGGAACAGAGTGAGGGGTAGAGTAGACTGTAGGTATGACAGGAAACAGAGTGAGGGGTAGAGTAGACTGTAGGTATGACAGGGGAACAGAGTGAGGGGTAGAGTAGACTGTATGTATGACAGGAAACAGAGTGAGGGGTAGAGTAGACTGTAGGTATGACAGGAAACAGAGTGAGGGGGAGTAGACTGTAGGTATGACAGGAAACAGAGTGAGGGTAGAGTAGACTGTATGTATGACAGGGGAACAGAGTGGGGGTAGAGTAGACTGTAGGTATGACAGGGGAACAGAGTGAGGGTAGAGTAGACTGTAGGTATGACAGGAAACAGAGTGAGGGGTAGAGTAGTATGATAGGGAAACAGAGTGAGGGGTAGAGTAGAATGTTGGTATGATAGTGAAACAGAGTGAGGGGTAGAGTAGACTGTATGTATGACAGGGAAACAGAGTGAGAGGTAGAGTAGACTGTATGTATGACAGGGGAACAGAGTGAGGGGTAGAGTAGACTGTAGGTATGACAGGGAAACAGAGTGAGAGGTAGAGTAGACTGTAGGTATGACAGGGAAACAGAGTGAGAGGTAGAGTAGACTGTAGGTATGACAGGGAAACAGAGTGAGGGGTAGAGTAGACTGTATGTATGACAGGGGAACAGAGTGAGGGGTAGAGTAGACTGTAGGTATGACAGGGAAACAGAGTGAGAGGTAGAGTAGACTGTAGGTATGACAGGGAAACAGAGTGAGAGGTAGAGTAGACTGTAGGTATGACAGGGGAACAGAGTGAGAGGTAGAGTAGACTGTAGGTATGACAGGGAAACAGAGTGAGAGGTAGAGTAGACTGTAGGTATGACAGGGGAACAGAGTGAGGGGTAGAGTAGACTGTAGGTATGACAGGGGAACAGAGTGAGAGGTAGAGTAGACTGTAGGTATGACAGGGAAACAGAGTGAGGGGTAGAGTAGACTGTAGGTATGACAGGGGAACAGAGTGAGGGTAGAGTAGACTGTATGTATGACAGGGAAACAGAGTGAGAGGTAGAGTAGACTGTAGGTATGACAGGGGAACAGAGTGAGGGTAGAGTAGACTGTAGGTATGACAGGGGAACAGAGTGAGGGGTAGAGTAGACTGTAGGTATGACAGGGAAACAGAGTGAGGGTAGAGTAGACTGTATGTATGACAGGGAACAGAGTGAGGGGAAGAGTAGACTGTAGGTATGACAGGTAAACAGAGTGAGGGGTAGAGTAGACTGTAGGTATGACAGGTAAACAGAGTGAGAGGTAGAGTAGACTACAGGTATGACAGGGAAACAGAGTGAGAGGTAGAGTAGACTGTAGGTATGACAGGGGAACAGAGTGAGGGGTAGAGTAGACTGTATGTATGACAGGGAAACAGAGTGAGAGGTAGAGTAGACTGTAGGTATGACAGGGAAACAGAGTGAGGGTAGAGTAGACTGTATGTATGGCAGGGGAACAGAGTGGGGTAGAGTAGACTGTATGTATGACAGGGGAACAGAGTGAGGGGTAGAGTAGACTGTAGGTATGACAGGGGAACAGAGTGAGGGGTAGAGTAGACTGTAGGTATGACAGGAAACAGAGTGAGATTTAGAGTAGACTGTAGGCATGACAGGGAAACAGAGTGAGGGGTAGAGTAGACTGTAGGTATGACAGGGGAACAGAGTGAGGGAGAGTAGACTGTAGGTATGACAGGTAAACAGAGTGGGGGTAGAGTAGACTGTAGGTATGACAGGAAACAGAGTGAGGTAGAGTAGAGTATGTATGGCATGGGGAACAGAGTGGGGGGTAGAGTAGACTGTATGTATGACAGGGGAACAGAGTGAGGAGAGTAGACTGTAGGTATGACAGGGGAAACAGAGTGAGGGGTAGAGTAGACTGTAGGTATGACAGGGAACAGAGTGAGGGGTAGAGTAGACTGTAGGTATGACAGGAAACAGAGTGAGGGGTAGAGTAGACTGTAGGTATGACAGGGAAACAGAGTGAGGGTAGAGTAGACTGTAGGTATGACAGGGGAACAGAGTGAGAGGTAGAGTAGACTGTAGGTATGACAGGTAAACAGAGTGAGGGTAGAGTAGACTGTAGGTATGACAGGGAAACAGAGTGAGAGGTAGAGTAGACTGTATGTATGACAGGGAACAGAGTGGGGGTAGAGTAGACTGTAGGTATGACAGGTAAACAGAGTGAGGGGAGAGTAGACTGTAGGTATGACAGGTAAACAGAGTGAGGAGGTAGAGTAGACTGTAGGTATGACAGGAAACAGAGTGAGAGGCAGAGTAGACTGTAAGTATGACAGGGGACAGAGTGAGGGGTAGAGTAGACTGTATGTATGACAGGGAAACAGAGTGAGGGGTAGAGTAGACTGTAGGTATGACAGGGAACAGAGTGAGGGGTAGAGTAGACTGTAGGTATGACAGGGGAACAGAGTGAGGGGTAGAGTAGACTGTAGGTATGACAGGAAACAGAGTGAGGGGTAGAGTAGACTGTAGGTATGACAGGGAAACAGAGTGAGGTGTAGAGTAGACTGTATGTATGGCAGGGGAACAGAGTGGGGGGTAGAGTAGACTGTATGTATGACAGGGGAACAGAGTGGGGGTAGAGTAGACTGTAGGTATGACAGGGGAACAGAGTGAGGGTAGAGTAGACTGTAGTATGACAGGGAAACAGAGTGAGGGGTAGAGTAGATTGTAGGTATGACAGGGGAACAGAGTGAGAGGTAGAGTAGACTGTTGGTATGACAGGGGAACAGAGTGAGGGGTAGAGTAGACTGTAGGTATGACAGGGGAACAGAGTGAGGTAGAGTAGACTGTAGGTATGACAGGGGAACAGAGTGAGGGGTAGAGTAGACTGTAGGTATGAAGGGAAACAGAGTGAGGGGTAGAGTAGACTGTAGGTATGACAGGGGAACAGAGTGAGGGTAGAGTAGTATGAAGGGAACAGAGTGAGATTTAGAGTAGACTGTATGTATGACAGGGAAACAGAGTGAGAGGTAGAGTAGACTGTAGGTATGACAGGGGAACAGAGTGAGGGGTAGAGTAGACTGTTGGTATGACAAGGGAACAGAGTGAGGGGTAGAGTAGACTGTAGGTATGACAGGGAAACAGAGTGAGAGGTAGAGTAGTATGAAAGGGGAACAGAGTGAGATTTAGAGTAGACTGTATGTATGACAGGGGAACAGAGTGAGGTGTAGAGTAGTATGAAAGGGGAACAGAGTGAGATTTAGAGTAGACTGTATGTATGACAGGGAAACAGAGTGAGAGGTAGAGTAGACTGTAGGTATGACAGGGGAACAGAGTGAGGGGTAGAGTAGACTGTAGGTATGACAGGGGAACAGAGTGAGGGGTAGAGTAGACTGTAGGTATGACAGGGAAACAGAGTGGGAGGTAGAGTAGACTGTAGGTATGACAGGGAAACAGAGTGAGAGGTAGAGTAGTATGAAAGGGGAACAGAGTGAGATTTAGAGTAGACTGTATGTATGACAGGGAAACAGAGTGAGAGGTAGAGTAGACTGTAGGTATGACAGGGGAACAGAGTGAGGGGTAGAGTAGACTGTTGGTATGACAGGGGAACAGAGTGAGGGGTAGAGTAGACTGTAGGTATGACAGGAAACAGAGTGAGGGGTAGAGTAGACTGTAGGTATGACAGGAAACAGAGTGAGGGGTAGAGTAGACTGTAGGCATGACAGGAAACAGAGTGAGGGGTAGAGTAGACTGGGAAACAGAGTGAGGGGTAGAGTAGACTGTTGGTATGACAGGGAAACAGAGTGAGGGGTAGAGTAGACTGTTGGTATGACAGGAAACAGAGTGAGGGGTAGAGTAGACTGTTGGTATGACAGGAAACAGAGTGAGGGGTAGAGTAGACTGTAGGCATGACAGGGAAACAGAGTGAGGGGTAGAGTAGACTGTAGGCATAACAGGGAAACAGAGTGAGGGGAAGAGTAGACTGTAGGCATGACAGGAAACAGAGTGAGGGGTAGAGTAGACTGTAGGCATGACAGGAAACAGAGTGAGGGGTAGAGTAGACTGTTGGTATGACAGGAAACATAGTGAGGGGTAGAGTAGTATGACAGGGGAACAGAGTGAGGGGTAGAGTAGACTGTTGGTATGACAGGAAACAGAGTGAGGGGTAGAGTAGACTGTAGGTATGACAGGGAAACAGAGTGAGGGGTAGAGTAGACTGTAGGCATGACAGGGAAACAGAGTGAGGGGTAGAGTAGACTGTAGGCATGACAGGGAAACAGAGTGAGGGGGAAGACTGTAGTATGAAGGGAAACAGAGTGAGGGGTAGAGTAGTATGACAGGGGAACAGAGTGAGGGGTAGAGTAGACTGTTGGTATGACAGGGAAACAGAGTGAGGGGTAGAGTAGACTGTAGGTATGACAGGGAAACAGAGTGAGGGGAAGAGTAGTATGATAGGGAAACAGAGTGAGGGGTAGAGTAGACTGTAGGTATGACAGCAGAACAGAGTGAGGGGTAGAGTAGACTGTAGGTATGACAGGGGAAGAGAGTGAGGTGTAGAGTAGATTGTAGGTATGACAGGGGAACAGAGTGAGAGGTAGAGTAGACTGTTGGTATGACAGGGGAACAGAGTGAGGGGTAGAGTAGACTGTAGGTATGACAGGGGAACAGAGTGAGAGGTAGAGTAGACTGTAGGTATGACAGGGGAACAGAGTGAGGGGTAGAGTAGACTGTAGGTATGAAAGGGAAACAGAGTGAGGGGTAGAGTAGACTGTAGGTATGACAGGGGAACAGAGTGAGGTGTAGAGTAGTATGAAAGGGGAACATAGTGAGATTTAGAGTAGACTGTAAGTATGACAGGGAAACAGAGTGAGAGGTAGAGTAGACTGTAGGTATGACAGGGGAACAGAGTGAGGGTAGAGTAGACTGTTGGTATGACAAGGGAACAGAGTGAGGGGTAGAGTAGACTGTAGGTATGACAGGGAAACAGAGTGAGAGGTAGAGTAGTATGAAAGGGAACAGAGTGAGATTTAGAGTAGACTGTATGTATGACAGGGAACAGAGTGAGGGTGTAGAGTAGTATGAAAGGGGAACAGAGTGAGATTTAGAGTAGACTGTATGTATGACAGGGAAACAGAGTGAGAGGTAGAGTAGACTGTAGGTATGACAGGGGAACAGAGTGAGGGGTAGAGTAGACTGTAGGTATGACAGGGGAACAGAGTGAGGGGTAGAGTAGACTGTAGGTATGACAGGAAACAGAGTGGGAGGTAGAGTAGACTGTAGGTATGACAGGAAACAGAGTGAGAGGTAGAGTAGTATGAAAGGGGAACAGAGTGAGATTTAGAGTAGACTGTATGTATGACAGGGAAACAGAGTGAGAGGTAGAGTAGACTGTAGGTATGACAGGGGAACAGAGTGAGGGGTAGAGTAGACTGTTGGTATGACAGGGGAACAGAGTGAGGGGTAGAGTAGACTGTAGGTATGACAGGGAAACAGAGTGAGGGGTAGAGTAGACTGTAGGTATGACAGGGAAACAGAGTGAGGTGTAGAGTAGACTGTATGTATGGCAGGGGAACAGAGTGGGGGGTAGAGTAGACTGTATGTATGGCAGGGGAACAGAGTGGGGGGTAGAGTAGACTGTATGTATGACAGGGGAACAGAGTGAGGGGTAGAGTAGACTGTAGGTATGACAGGGGAAGAGAGTGAGGTGTAGAGTAGATTGTAGGTATGACAGGGGAACAGAGTGAGAGGTAGAGTAGACTGTTGGTATGACAGGGGAACAGAGTGAGGGGTAGAGTAGACTGTAGGTATGACAGGGGAACAGAGTGAGAGGTAGAGTAGACTGTAGGTATGACAGGGGAACAGAGTGAGGGGTAGAGTAGACTGTAGGTATGAAAGGGAAACAGAGTGAGGGGTAGAGTAGACTGTAGGTATGACAGGGGAACAGAGTGAGGTGTAGAGTAGTATGAAAGGGGAACAGAGTGAGATTTAGAGTAGACTGTATGTATGACAGGGAAACAGAGTGAGAGGTAGAGTAGACTGTAGGTATGACAGGGGAACAGAGTGAGGGGTAGAGTAGACTGTTGGTATGACAAGGGAACAGAGTGAGGGGTAGAGTAGACTGTAGGTATGACAGGGAAACAGAGTGAGAGGTAGAGTAGTATGAAAGGGGAACAGAGTGAGATTTAGAGTAGACTGTATGTATGACAGGGGAACAGAGTGAGGTGTAGAGTAGTATGAAAGGGGAACAGAGTGAGATTTAGAGTAGACTGTATGTATGACAGGGAAACAGAGTGAGAGGTAGAGTAGACTGTAGGTATGACAGGGGAACAGAGTGAGGGGTAGAGTAGACTGTAGGTATGACAGGGAACAGAGTGAGGGGTAGAGTAGACTGTAGGTATGACAGGGAAACAGAGTGGGAGGTAGAGTAGACTGTAGGTATGACAGGGAAACAGAGTGAGAGGTAGAGTAGTATGAAAGGGGAACAGAGTGAGATTTAGAGTAGACTGTATGTATGACAGGGAAACAGAGTGAGAGGTAGAGTAGACTGTAGGTATGACAGGGGAACAGAGTGAGGGGTAGAGTAGACTGTTGGTATGACAGGGGAACAGAGTGAGGGGTAGAGTAGACTGTAGGTATGACAGGGAAACAGAGTGAGGTGTAGAGTAGACTGTATGTATGGCAGGGGAACAGAGTGAGGGGTAGAGTAGACTGTAGGTATGACAGGGGAACAGAGTGAGGGGTAGAGTAGACTGTAGGTATGACAGGTAAACAGAGTGAGATTTAGAGTAGACTGTAGGCATGACAGGGAAACAGAGTGAGGGGTAGAGTAGACTGTAGGTATGACAGGGGAACAGAGTGAGGGGGAGAGTAGACTGTAGGTATGACAGGTAAACAGAGTGGGGGGTAGAGTAGACTGTAGGTATGACAGGAGAACAGAGTGAGGGGTAGAGTAGACTGTATGTATGACAGGGGAACAGAGTGAGGGGGAGAGTAGACTGTAGGTATGACAGGTAAACAGAGTGGGGGGTAGAGTAGACTGTAGGTATGACAGGGAAACAGAGTGAGCTGTAGAGTAGACTGTATGTATGGCAGGGGAACAGAGTGGGGGGTAGAGTAGACTGTATGTATGACAGGGGAACAGAGTGAGAGGTAGAGTAGACTGTAGGTATGACAGGGAAACAGAGTGAGGGGTAGAGTAGACTGTAGGTATGACAGGGGAACAGAGTGAGAGGTAGAGTAGACTGTAGGTATGACAGGTAAACAGAGTGAAAGGTAGAGTAGACTGTAGGTATGACAGGGAAACAGAGTGAGGGGTAGAGTAGACTGTAGGTATGACAGGGGAACAGAGTGAGAGGTAGAGTAGACTGTAGGTATGACAGGTAAACAGAGTGAGAGGTAGAGTAGACTGCAGGTATGACAGGGAAACAGAGTGAGAGGTAGAGTAGACTGTATGTATGGCAGGGGAACAGAGTGGGGGGTAGAGTAGACTGTATGTATGACAGGGGAACAGAGTGAGGGATAGAGTAGACTGTAGGTATGACAGGGGAACAGAGTGAGGGGTAGAGTAGACTGTAGGTATGACAGGTAAACAGAGTGAGGGGTAGAGTAGACTGTAGGTATGACAGGTAAACAGAGTGAGAGGTAGAGTAGACTATAGGTATGACAGGTAAACAGAGTGAGAGGCAGAGTAGACTGTAAGTATGACAGGGGGACAGAGTGAGGGGTAGAGTAGACTGTATGTATGACAGGGGAACAGAGTGAGAGGTAGAGTAGACTGTAGGTATGACAGGGAAACAGAGTGAGGGGTAGAGTAGACTGTAGGTATGACAGGGGAACAGAGTGAGGGGTAGACTAGACTGTATGTATGACAGGGAAACAGAGTGAGAGGTAGAGTAGACTGTAGGTATGACAGGGGAACAGAGTGAGGGGTAGAGTAGACTGTAGGTATGACAGGGGAACAGAGTGAGGGGTAGAGTAGACTGTAGGTATGACAGGGAAACAGAGTGAGAGGTAGAGTAGACTGTATGTATGACAGGGGAACAGAGTGAGGGGAAGAGTAGACTGTAGGTATGACAGGTAAACAGAGTGAGGGGTAGAGTAGACTGTAGGTATGACAGGTAAACAGAGTGAGAGGTAGAGTAGACTACAGGTATGACAGGTAAACAGAGTGAGAGGCAGAGTAGACTGTAAGTATGACAGGGGGACAGAGTGAGGGGTAGACTAGACTGTATGTATGACAGGGAAACAGAGTGAGAGGTAGAGTAGACTGTAGGTATGACAGGGAAACAGAGTGAGGTGTAGAGTAGACTGTATGTATGGCAGGGGAACAGAGTGGGGGGTAGAGTAGACTGTATGTATGACAGGGGAACAGAGTGAGGGGTAGAGTAGACTGTAGGTATGACAGGGGAACAGAGTGAGGGGTAGAGTAGACTGTAGGTATGACAGGTAAACAGAGTGAGATTTAGAGTAGACTGTAGGCATGACAGGGAAACAGAGTGAGGGGTAGAGTAGACTGTAGGTATGACAGGGGAACAGAGTGAGGGGAGAGTAGACTGTAGGTATGACAGGTAAACAGAGTGGGGGTAGAGTAGACTGTAGGTATGACAGGGAAACAGAGTGAGCTGTAGAGTAGACTGTATGTATGGCAGGGGAACAGAGTGGGGGGTAGAGTAGACTGTATGTATGACAGGGGAACAGAGTGAGAGGTAGAGTAGACTGTAGGTATGACAGGGAAACAGAGTGAGGGGTAGAGTAGACTGTAGGTATGACAGGGGAACAGAGTGAGAGGTAGAGTAGACTGTAGGTATGACAGGTAAACAGAGTGAAAGGTAGAGTAGACTGTAGGTATGACAGGGAAACAGAGTGAGGGGTAGAGTAGACTGTAGGTATGACAGGGGAACAGAGTGAGAGGTAGAGTAGACTGTAGGTATGACAGGTAAACAGAGTGAGAGGTAGAGTAGACTGTAGGTATGACAGGGAAACAGAGTGAGAGGTAGAGTAGACTGTATGTATGGCAGGGGAACAGAGTGGGGGGTAGAGTAGACTGTAGGTATGACAGGTAAACAGAGTGAGGGGTAGAGTAGACTGTAGGTATGACAGGTAAACAGAGTGAGAGGTAGAGTAGACTATAGGTATGACAGGTAAACAGAGTGAGAGGCAGAGTAGACTGTAAGTATGACAGGGGGACAGAGTGAGGGGTAGACTAGACTGTATGTATGACAGGGAAACAGAGTGAGAGGTAGAGTAGACTGTAGGTATGACAGGGAAACAGAGTGAGGTGTAGAGTAGACTGTATGTATGGCAGGGGAACAGAGTGGGGGGTAGAGTAGACTGTATGTATGACAGGGGAACAGAGTGAGGGGTAGAGTAGACTGTAGGTATGACAGGGGAACAGAGTGAGGGTAGAGTAGACTGTAGGTATGACAGGTAAACAGAGTGAGATTTAGAGTAGACTGTAGGCATGACAGGGAAACAGAGTGAGGGGTAGAGTAGACTGTAGGTATGACAGGGGAACAGAGTGAGGGGAGAGTAGACTGTAGGTATGACAGGTAAACAGAGTGGGGGTAGAGTAGACTGTAGGTATGACAGGAAACAGAGTGAGCTGTAGAGTAGACTGTATGTATGGCAGGGGAACAGAGTGGGGGTAGAGTAGACTGTATGTATGACAGGGGAACAGAGTGAGGGTAGAGTAGACTGTAGGTATGACAGGGAAACAGAGTGAGGTGTAGAGTAGACTGTAGGTATGACAGGGGAACAGAGTGAGAGGTAGAGTAGACTGTAGGTATGACAGGTAAACAGAGTGAAAAGGTAGAGTAGACTGTAGGTATGACAGGGAAACAGAGTGAGGGGTAGAGTAGACTGTAGGTATGACAGGGAACAGAGTGAGAGGTAGAGTAGACTGTAGGTATGACAGGTAAACAGAGTGAGAGGTAGAGTAGACTGTAGGTATGACAGGGAAACAGAGTGAGAGGTAGAGTAGACTGTATGTATGGCAGGGGAACAGAGTGGGGGGTAGAGTAGACTGTAGGTATGACAGGGGAACAGAGTGAGGGGTAGAGTAGACTGTAGGTATGACAGGTAAACAGAGTGAGGGGTAGAGTAGACTGTAGGTATGACAGGTAAACAGAGTGAGGGGTAGAGTAGACTGTAGGTATGACAGGTAAACAGAGTGAGGGGTAGAGTAGACTGTAGGTATGACAGGTAAACAGAGTGAGAGGTAGAGTAGACTATAGGTATGACAGGTAAACAGAGTGAGAGGCAGAGTAGACTGTAAGTATGACAGGGGACAGAGTGAGGGGTAGACTAGACTGTATGTATGACAGGAAACAGAGTGAGAGGTAGAGTAGACTGTAGGTATGACAGGGGAACAGAGTGAGGGGTAGAGTAGACTGTAGGTATGACAGGGGAACAGAGTGAGGGGTAGAGTAGACTGTAGGTATGACAGGGAAACAGAGTGAGAGGTAGAGTAGACTGTATGTATGACAGGGGAACAGAGTGAGGGGAGAGTAGACTGTAGGTATGACAGGTAAACAGAGTGAGGGGTAGAGTAGACTGTAGGTATGACAGGTAAACAGAGTGAGAGGCAGAGTAGACTGTAAGTATGACAGGGGACAGAGTGAGGGGGTAGACTAGACTGTAAGTATGACAGGGGAACAGAATGAGGGGGGAGAGTAGACTGTAGGTATGACAGGTAAACAGAGTGAGGGGTAGAGTAGACTGTAGGTATGACAGGTAAACAGAGTGAGAGGCAGAGTAGACTGTAAGTATGACAGGGAACAGAGTGAGGGGTAGACTAGACTGTATGTATGACAGGAAACAGAGTGAGAGGTAGAGTAGACTGTAGGTATGACAGGAAACAGAGTGAGGTGTAGAGTAGACTGTATGTATGGCAGGGGAACAGAGTGGGGTAGAGTAGACTGTATGTATGACAGGGAACAGAGTGAGGGGTAGAGTAGACTGTAGGTATGACAGGGGAACAGAGTGAGGGGTAGAGTAGACTGTAGGTATGACAGGTAAACAGAGTGAGATTTAGAGTAGACTGTAGGCATGACAGGGAAACAGAGTGAGGGGTAGAGTAGACTGTAGGTATGACAGGGGAACAGAGTGAGGGGAGAGTAGACTGTAGGTATGACAGGTAAACAGAGTGGGGGTAGAGTAGACTGTAGGTATGACAGGGAAACAGAGTGAGCTGTAGAGTAGACTGTATGTATGGCAGGGGAACAGAGTGGGGGGTAGAGTAGACTGTATGTATGACAGGGGAACAGAGTGAGAGGTAGAGTAGACTGTAGGTATGACAGGGAAACAGAGTGAGGGGTAGAGTAGACTGTAGGTATGACAGGGGAACAGAGTGAGAGGTAGAGTAGACTGTAGGTGTGACAGGTAAACAGAGTGAAAGGTAGAGTAGACTGTAGGTATGACAGGGAAACAGAGTGAGGGGTAGAGTAGACTGTAGGTATGACAGGGGAACAGAGTGAGAGGTAGAGTAGACTGTAGGTATGACAGGTAAACAGAGTGAGAGGTAGAGTAGACTGTAGGTATGACAGGGAAACAGAGTGAGAGGTAGAGTAGACTGTATGTATGGCAGGGGAACAGAGTGGGGGGTAGAGTAGACTGTAGGTATGACAGGTAAACAGAGTGAGGGGTAGAGTAGACTGTAGGTATGACAGGTAAACAGAGTGAGAGGTAGAGTAGACTGTAGGTATGACAGGAAACAGAGTGAGGGGTAGAGTAGACTGTAGGTATGACAGGGGAACAGAGTGAGAGGTAGAGTAGACTGTAGGTATGACAGGTAAACAGAGTGAAAGGTAGAGTAGACTGTAGGTATGACAGGAAACAGAGTGAGGGGTAGAGTAGACTGTAGGTATGACAGGGGAACAGAGTGAGAGGTAGAGTAGACTGTAGGTATGACAGGTAAACAGAGTGAGAGGTAGAGTAGACTGTAGGTATGACAGGGAAACAGAGTGAGAGGTAGAGTAGACTGTATGTATGGCAGGGGAACAGAGTGGGGGGTAGAGTAGACTGTAGGTATGACAGGGGAACAGAGTGAGGGGTAGAGTAGACTGTAGGTATGACAGGTAAACAGAGTGAGGGGTAGAGTAGACTGTAGGTATGACAGGTAAACAGAGTGAGGGGTAGAGTAGACTGTAGGTATGACAGGTAAACAGAGTGAGGGGTAGAGTAGACTGTAGGTATGACAGGTAAACAGAGTGAGAGGTAGAGTAGACTATAGGTATGACAGGTAAACAGAGTGAGAGGCAGAGTAGACTGTAAGTATGACAGGGGGACAGAGTGAGGGGTAGACTAGACTGTATGTATGACAGGGAAACAGAGTGAGAGGTAGAGTAGACTGTAGGTATGACAGGGGAACAGAGTGAGGGGTAGAGTAGACTGTAGGTATGACAGGGGAACAGAGTGAGGGGTAGAGTAGACTGTAGGTATGACAGGGAAACAGAGTGAGAGGTAGAGTAGACTGTATGTATGACAGGGGAACAGAGTGAGGGGGAGAGTAGACTGTAGGTATGACAGGTAAACAGAGTGAGGGGTAGAGTAGACTGTAGGTATGACAGGTAAACAGAGTGAGAGGCAGAGTAGACTGTAAGTATGACAGGGGGACAGAGTGAGGGGTAGACTAGACTGTAAGTATGACAGGGGAACAGAGTGAGGGGGAGAGTAGACTGTAGGTATGACAGGTAAACAGAGTGAGGGGTAGAGTAGACTGTAGGTATGACAGGTAAACAGAGTGAGAGGCAGAGTAGACTGTAAGTATGACAGGGGGACAGAGTGAGGGGTAGACTAGACTGTATGTATGACAGGGAAACAGAGTGAGAGGTAGAGTAGACTGTAGGTATGACAGGGAAACAGAGTGAGGTGTAGAGTAGACTGTATGTATGGCAGGGGAACAGAGTGGGGGTAGAGTAGACTGTATGTATGACAGGGGAACAGAGTGAGGGGTAGAGTAGACTGTAGGTATGACAGGGAACAGAGTGAGGGGTAGAGTAGACTGTAGGTATGACAGGTAAACAGAGTGAGATTTAGAGTAGACTGTAGGCATGACAGGGAAACAGAGTGAGGGGTAGAGTAGACTGTAGGTATGACAGGGGAACAGAGTGAGGGGGAGAGTAGACTGTAGGTATGACAGGTAAACAGAGTGGGGGGTAGAGTAGACTGTAGGTATGACAGGGAAACAGAGTGAGCTGTAGAGTAGACTGTATGTATGGCAGGGGAACAGAGTGGGGGGTAGAGTAGACTGTATGTATGACAGGGGAACAGAGTGAGAGGTAGAGTAGACTGTAGGTATGACAGGGAAACAGAGTGAGGGGTAGAGTAGACTGTAGGTATGACAGGGGAACAGAGTGAGAGGTAGAGTAGACTGTAGGTATGACAGGTAAACAGAGTGAAAGGTAGAGTAGACTGTAGGTATGACAGGGAAACAGAGTGAGGGGTAGAGTAGACTGTAGGTATGACAGGGGAACAGAGTGAGAGGTAGAGTAGACTGTAGGTATGACAGGTAAACAGAGTGAGAGGTAGAGTAGACTGTAGGTATGACAGGAAACAGAGTGAGAGGTAGAGTAGACTGTATGTATGGCAGGGGAACAGAGTGGGGGTAGAGTAGACTGTAGGTATGACAGGTAAACAGAGTGAGGGGTAGAGTAGACTGTAGGTATGACAGGTAAACAGAGTGAGAGGTAGAGTAGACTATAGGTATGACAGGTAAACAGAGTGAGAGGCAGAGTAGACTGTAAGTATGACAGGGGGACAGAGTGAGGGGTAGACTAGACTGTATGTATGACAGGGAAACAGAGTGAGAGGTAGAGTAGACTGTAGGTATGACAGGGAAACAGAGTGAGGTGTAGAGTAGACTGTATGTATGGCAGGGGAACAGAGTGGGGGGTAGAGTAGACTGTATGTATGACAGGGGAACAGAGTGAGGGGTAGAGTAGACTGTAGGTATGACAGGGGAACAGAGTGAGGGGTAGAGTAGACTGTAGGTATGACAGGTAAACAGAGTGAGATTTAGAGTAGACTGTAGGCATGACAGGGAAACAGAGTGAGGGGTAGAGTAGACTGTAGGTATGACAGGGGAACAGAGTGAGGGGAGAGTAGACTGTAGGTATGACAGGTAAACAGAGTGGGGGGTAGAGTAGACTGTAGGTATGACAGGGAAACAGAGTGAGCTGTAGAGTAGACTGTATGTATGGCAGGGGAACAGAGTGGGGGGTAGAGTAGACTGTATGTATGACAGGGGAACAGAGTGAGAGGTAGAGTAGACTGTAGGTATGACAGGGAAACAGAGTGAGGGGTAGAGTAGACTGTAGGTATGACAGGGGAACAGAGTGAGAGGTAGAGTAGACTGTAGGTATGACAGGTAAACAGAGTGAAAGGTAGAGTAGACTGTAGGTATGACAGGGAAACAGAGTGAGGGGTAGAGTAGACTGTAGGTATGACAGGGAACAGAGTGAGAGGTAGAGTAGACTGTAGGTATGACAGGTAAACAGAGTGAGAGGTAGAGTAGACTGTAGGTATGACAGGGAAACAGAGTGAGAGGTAGAGTAGACTGTATGTATGGCAGGGGAACAGAGTGGGGGGTAGAGTAGACTGTAGGTATGACAGGGGAACAGAGTGAGGGGTAGAGTAGACTGTAGGTATGACAGGTAAACAGAGTGAGGGGTAGAGTAGACTGTAGGTATGACAGGTAAACAGAGTGAGGGGTAGAGTAGACTGTAGGTATGACAGGTAAACAGAGTGAGGGGTAGAGTAGACTGTAGGTATGACAGGTAAACAGAGTGAGAGGTAGAGTAGACTATAGGTATGACAGGTAAACAGAGTGAGAGGCAGAGTAGACTGTAAGTATGACAGGGGGACAGAGTGAGGGGTAGACTAGACTGTATGTATGACAGGGAAACAGAGTGAGAGGTAGAGTAGACTGTAGGTATGACAGGGGAACAGAGTGAGGGGTAGAGTAGACTGTAGGTATGACAGGGGAACAGAGTGAGGGGTAGAGTAGACTGTAGGTATGACAGGTAAACAGAGTGAGGGGTAGAGTAGACTGTAGGTATGACAGGTAAACAGAGTGAGGGGTAGAGTAGACTGTAGGTATGACAGGTAAACAGAGTGAGGGGTAGAGTAGACTGTAGGTATGACAGGTAAACAGAGTGAGAGGTAGAGTAGACTATAGGTATGACAGGTAAACAGAGTGAGAGGCAGAGTAGACTGTAAGTATGACAGGGGGACAGAGTGAGGGGTAGACTAGACTGTATGTATGACAGGGAAACAGAGTGAGAGGTAGAGTAGACTGTAGGTATGACAGGGGAACAGAGTGAGGGGTAGAGTAGACTGTAGGTATGACAGGGGAACAGAGTGAGGGGTAGAGTAGACTGTAGGTATGACAGGGAAACAGAGTGAGAGGTAGAGTAGACTGTATGTATGACAGGGGAACAGAGTGAGGGGAGAGTAGACTGTAGGTATGACAGGTAAACAGAGTGAGGGGTAGAGTAGACTGTAGGTATGACAGGTAAACAGAGTGAGAGGCAGAGTAGACTGTAAGTATGACAGGGGGACAGAGTGAGGGGTAGACTAGACTGTAAGTATGACAGGGGAACAGAGTGAGGGGGAGAGTAGACTGTAGGTATGACAGGTAAACAGAGTGAGGGGTAGAGTAGACTGTAGGTATGACAGGTAAACAGAGTGAGAGGCAGAGTAGACTGTAAGTATGACAGGGGGACAGAGTGAGGGGTAGACTAGACTGTATGTATGACAGGGAAACAGAGTGAGAGGTAGAGTAGACTGTAGGTATGACAGGGAAACAGAGTGAGGTGTAGAGTAGACTGTATGTATGGCAGGGGAACAGAGTGGGGGGTAGAGTAGACTGTATGTATGACAGGGGAACAGAGTGAGGGGTAGAGTAGACTGTAGGTATGACAGGGGAACAGAGTGAGGGGTAGAGTAGACTGTAGGTATGACAGGTAAACAGAGTGAGATTTAGAGTAGACTGTAGGCATGACAGGAAACAGAGTGAGGGGTAGAGTAGACTGTAGGTATGACAGGGGAACAGAGTGAGGGGAGAGTAGACTGTAGGTATGACAGGTAAACAGAGTGGGGGTAGAGTAGACTGTAGGTATGACAGGGAAACAGAGTGAGCTGTAGAGTAGACTGTATGTATGGCAGGGGAACAGAGTGGGGGTAGAGTAGACTGTATGTATGACAGGGAACAGAGTGAGAGGTAGAGTAGACTGTTGGTATGACAGGGAAACAGAGTGAGAGGTAGAGTAGACTGTAGGTATGACAGGGGAACAGAGTGAGAGGTAGAGTAGACTGTTGGTATGACAGGGAAACAGAGTGAAAGGTAGAGTAGACTGTAGGTATGACAGGGGAACAGAGTGAGAGGTAGAGTAGACTGTAGGTATGACAGGGAAACAGAGTGAAAGGTAGAGTAGACTGTAGGTATGACAGGGGAACAGAGTGAGAGGTAGAGTAGACTGTAGGTATGACAGGGGAACAGAGTGAGAGGTAGAGTAGACTGTATGTATGGCAGGGGAACAGAGTGGGGTAGAGTAGACTGTAGGTATGACAGGTAAACAGAGTGAGGGGTAGAGTAGACTGTAGGTATGACAGGTAAACAGAGTGAGAGGTAGAGTAGACTATAGGTATGACAGGTAAACAGAGTGAGAGGCAGAGTAGACTGTAAGTATGACAGGGGGACAGAGTGAGGGGTAGACTAGACTGTATGTATGACAGGGAAACAGAGTGAGAGGTAGAGTAGACTGTAGGTATGACAGGGAAACAGAGTGAGGTGTAGAGTAGACTGTATGTATGGCAGGGGAACAGAGTGGGGGGTAGAGTAGACTGTATGTATGACAGGGGAACAGAGTGAGGGGTAGAGTAGACTGTAGGTATGACAGGGGAACAGAGTGAGGGGTAGAGTAGACTGTAGGTATGACAGGTAAACAGAGTGAGATTTAGAGTAGACTGTAGGCATGACAGGGAAACAGAGTGAGGGGTAGAGTAGACTGTAGGTATGACAGGGGAACAGAGTGAGGGGGAGAGTAGACTGTAGGTATGACAGGTAAACAGAGTGGGGGGTAGAGTAGACTGTAGGTATGACAGGGAAACAGAGTGAGCTGTAGAGTAGACTGTATGTATGGCAGGGGAACAGAGTGGGGGGTAGAGTAGACTGTATGTATGACAGGGGAACAGAGTGAGAGGTAGAGTAGACTGTAGGTATGACAGGGAAACAGAGTGAGGGGTAGAGTAGACTGTAGGTATGACAGGGGAACAGAGTGAGAGGTAGAGTAGACTGTAGGTATGACAGGTAAACAGAGTGAAAGGTAGAGTAGACTGTAGGTATGACAGGGAAACAGAGTGAGGGGTAGAGTAGACTGTAGGTATGACAGGGAAACAGAGTGAGGTGTAGAGTAGACTGTATGTATGGCAGGGGAACAGAGTGAGGGGTAGAGTAGACTGTAGGTATGACAGGGGAACAGAGTGAGGGGTAGAGTAGACTGTAGGTATGACAGGGGAACAGAGTGAGGGGTAGAGTAGACTGTAGGTATGACAGGTAAACAGAGTGAGATTTAGAGTAGACTGTAGGCATGACAGGGAAACAGAGTGAGGGGTAGAGTAGACTGTAGGTATGACAGGGGAACAGAGTGAGGGGTAGAGTAGACTGTAGGTATGACAGGTAAACAGAGTGGGGGGTAGAGTAGACTGTAGGTATGACAGGGAAACAGAGTGAGCTGTAGAGTAGACTGTATGTATGGCAGGGGAACAGAGTGGGGGGTAGAGTAGACTGTATGTATGACAGGGGAACAGAGTGAGAGGTAGAGTAGACTGTAGGTATGACAGGGAAACAGAGTGAGGGGTAGAGTAGACTGTAGGTATGACAGGGGAACAGAGTGAGAGGTAGAGTAGACTGTAGGTATGACAGGGGAACAGAGTGAGGGGTAGAGTAGACTGTAGGTATGACAGGGGAACAGAGTGAGGGGTAGAGTAGACTGTAGGTATGACAGGTAAACAGAGTGAGATTTAGAGTAGACTGTAGGCATGACAGGGAAACAGAGTGAGGGGTAGAGTAGACTGTAGGTATGACAGGGGAACAGAGTGAGGGGGAGAGTAGACTGTAGGTATGACAGGTAAACAGAGTGGGGGTAGAGTAGACTGTAGGTATGACAGGGAAACAGAGTGAGCTGTAGAGTAGACTGTATGTATGGCAGGGGAACAGAGTGGGGGTAGAGTAGACTGTATGTATGACAGGGGAACAGAGTGAGAGGTAGAGTAGACTGTAGGTATGACAGGAAACAGAGTGAGGGGTAGAGTAGACTGTAGGTATGACAGGGGAACAGAGTGAGAGGTAGAGTAGACTGTAGGTATGACAGGTAAACAGAGTGAAAGGTAGAGTAGACTGTAGGTATGACAGGAAACAGAGTGAGGGGTAGAGTAGACTGTAGGTATGACAGGGGAACAGAGTGAGAGGTAGAGTAGACTGTAGGTATGACAGGTAAACAGAGTGAGAGGTAGAGTAGACTGTAGGTATGACAGGGAAACAGAGTGAGAGGTAGAGTAGACTGTATGTATGGCAGGGGAACAGAGTGGGGGGTAGAGTAGACTGTAGGTATGACAGGTAAACAGAGTGAGGGGTAGAGTAGACTGTAGGTATGACAGGTAAACAGAGTGAGAGGTAGAGTAGACTATAGGTATGACAGGTAAACAGAGTGAGAGGCAGAGTAGACTGTAAGTATGACAGGGGGACAGAGTGAGGGGTAGACTAGACTGTATGTATGACAGGGAAACAGAGTGAGAGGTAGAGTAGACTGTAGGTATGACAGGGAAACAGAGTGAGGTGTAGAGTAGACTGTATGTATGGCAGGGGAACAGAGTGGGGGGTAGAGTAGACTGTATGTATGACAGGGGAACAGAGTGAGGGGTAGAGTAGACTGTAGGTATGACAGGGGAACAGAGTGAGGGGTAGAGTAGACTGTAGGTATGACAGGTAAACAGAGTGAGATTTAGAGTAGACTGTAGGCATGACAGGGAAACAGAGTGAGGGGTAGAGTAGACTGTAGGTATGACAGGGGAACAGAGTGAGGGGAGAGTAGACTGTAGGTATGACAGGTAAACAGAGTGGGGTAGAGTAGACTGTAGGTATGACAGGGAAACAGAGTGAGCTGTAGAGTAGACTGTATGTATGGCAGGGGAACAGAGTGGGGGGTAGAGTAGACTGTATGTATGACAGGGGAACAGAGTGAGAGGTAGAGTAGACTGTAGGTATGACAGGGAAACAGAGTGAGGGGTAGAGTAGACTGTAGGTATGACAGGGGAACAGAGTGAGAGGTAGAGTAGACTGTAGGTATGACAGGTAAACAGAGTGAAAGGTAGAGTAGACTGTAGGTATGACAGGGAAACAGAGTGAGGGGTAGAGTAGACTGTAGGTATGACAGGGAAACAGAGTGAGGTGTAGAGTAGACTGTATGTATGGCAGGGGAACAGAGTGGGGGGTAGAGTAGACTGTATGTATGACAGGGGAACAGAGTGAGGGGTAGAGTAGACTGTAGGTATGACAGGGGAACAGAGTGAGGGGTAGAGTAGACTGTAGGTATGACAGGTAAACAGAGTGAGATTTAGAGTAGACTGTAGGCATGACAGGGAAACAGAGTGAGGGGTAGAGTAGACTGTAGGTATGACAGGGGAACAGAGTGAGGGGGAGAGTAGACTGTAGGTATGACAGGTAAACAGAGTGGGGGGTAGAGTAGACTGTAGGTATGACAGGGAAACAGAGTGAGCTGTAGAGTAGACTGTATGTATGGCAGGGGAACAGAGTGGGGGGTAGAGTAGACTGTATGTATGACAGGGGAACAGAGTGAGAGGTAGAGTAGACTGTAGGTATGACAGGGAAACAGAGTGAGGGGTAGAGTAGACTGTAGGTATGACAGGGGAACAGAGTGAGAGGTAGAGTAGACTGTAGGTATGACAGGTAAACAGAGTGAAAGGTAGAGTAGACTGTAGGTATGACAGGGAAACAGAGTGAGGGGTAGAGTAGACTGTAGGTATGACAGGGGAACAGAGTGAGAGGTAGAGTAGACTGTAGGTATGACAGGTAAACAGAGTGAGAGGTAGAGTAGACTGTAGGTATGACAGGGAAACAGAGTGAGAGGTAGAGTAGACTGTATGTATGGCAGGGGAACAGAGTGGGGGGTAGAGTAGACTGTAGGTATGACAGGGGAACAGAGTGAGGGGTAGAGTAGACTGTAGGTATGACAGGTAAACAGAGTGAGGGGTAGAGTAGACTGTAGGTATGACAGGTAAACAGAGTGAGGGGTAGAGTAGACTGTAGGTATGACAGGTAAACAGAGTGAGGGGTAGAGTAGACTGTAGGTATGACAGGTAAACAGAGTGAGAGGTAGAGTAGACTATAGGTATGACAGGTAAACAGAGTGAGAGGCAGAGTAGACTGTAAGTATGACAGGGGGACAGAGTGAGGGGTAGACTAGACTGTATGTATGACAGGGAAACAGAGTGAGAGGTAGAGTAGACTGTAGGTATGACAGGGGAACAGAGTGAGGGGTAGAGTAGACTGTAGGTATGACAGGGGAACAGAGTGAGGGGTAGAGTAGACTGTAGGTATGACAGGGAAACAGAGTGAGAGGTAGAGTAGACTGTATGTATGACAGGGGAACAGAGTGAGGGGGAGAGTAGACTGTAGCTATGACAGGTAAACAGAGTGAGGGGTAGAGTAGACTGTAGGTATGACAGGTAAACAGAGTGAGAGGCAGAGTAGACTGTAAGTATGACAGGGGGACAGAGTGAGGGGTAGACTAGACTGTAAGTATGACAGGGGAACAGAGTGAGGGGGAGAGTAGACTGTAGGTATGACAGGTAAACAGAGTGAGGGGTAGAGTAGACTGTAGGTATGACAGGTAAACAAAGTGAGGGGTAGAGTAGTATGACAGGGGAACAGAGTGAGGGGGAGAGTAGACTGTAGGTATGACAGGGAAACAGAGTGAGGTGTAGAGTAGACTGTATGTATGGCAGGGGAACAGAGTGGGGGGTAGAGTAGACTGTATGTATGACAGGGGAACAGAGTGGGGGGTAGAGTAGACTGTATGTATGGCAGGGGAACAGAGTGGGGGGTAGAGTAGACTGTATGTATGACAGGGGAACAGAGTGAGGGGTAGAGTAGACTGTAGGTATGACAGGGGAACAGAGTGAGGGGTAGAGTAGACTGTAGGTATGACAGGTAAACAGAGTGAGATTTAGAGTAGACTGTATGTATGACAGGGGAACAGAGTGAGGGGTAGAGTAGACTGTAGGTATGACAGGTAAACAGAGTGAGAGGTAGAGTAGACTATAGGTATGACAGGGAAACAGAGTGAGGGGTAGAGTAGACTGTAGGTATGATAGGGAAACAGAGTGAGGGGTAGAGTAGACTGTAGGTATGACAGGGGAACAAAGTGAGGGGTAGAGTAGACTGTAGGTATGACAGGGAAACAGAGTGAGGGGTAGAGTAGACTGTAGGTATGACAGGGAAACAGAGTGAGGGGTAGAGTAGACTGTATGTTTGACAGAAGAACAGAGTGAGGGGTAGAGTAGACTGTAGGTATGACAGGGGGACAGAGTGAGGGGTAGAGTAGTATGATAGGGGAACAAAGTGAGGGGTAGAGTAGTATGATAGGGGAACAGAGTGAGGGGTAGAGTAGTATGACAGGGGGACAGATTGAGGGGTAGAGTAGTATGATAGGGGAACAGAGTGAGGGGTAGAGTAGACTGTTGGTATGACAGGGGAACAGAGTGAGAGGTAGAGTAGACTGTAGGTATGACAGGGGAACAGAGTGAGGGGTAGAGTAGACTGTTGGTATGACAGGGGAACAGAGTGAGGGGTAGAGTAGACTGTAGGTATGACAGGGAAACAGAGTGAGGTGTAGAGTAGACTGTATGTATGGCAGGGGAACAGAGTGGGGGGTAGAGTAGACTGTATGTATGACAGGGGAACAGAGTGGGGGTAGAGTAGACTGTATGTATGGCAGGGGAACAGAGTGGGGGGTAGAGTAGACTGTATGTATGACAGGGGAACAGAGTGAGGGGTAGAGTAGACTGTAGGTATGACAGGGGAACAGAGTGAGGGGTAGAGTAGACTGTAGGTATGACAGGTAAGCAGAGTGAGATTTAGAGTAGACTGTATGTATGACAGGGGAACAGAGTGAGGGGTAGAGTAGACTGTAGGTATGACAGGTAAACAGAGTGAGAGGTAGAGTAGACTATAGGTATGACAGGTAAACAGAGTGAGAGGCAGAGTAGACTGTAAGTATGACAGGGGGACAGAGTGAGGGGTAGACTAGACTGTAGGTATTGTGACGGCCCTGAATTTTTCTGAACCGTCTCAGTGCAGCTCCTTCCAATAGGGCGCTTTCCCTTTAATTCCCAATTAAATAGCCAGCATCAGCTGCACGAAAGGGGGGTTGTGATGGAGACGTGCATGAGGATGTGTTCAACCCTGAGTTCCGAAGCTTCTCTATTCCGTTTGTTTTGTTGCCGTTAAACGTGTGTTTTGTAGCCTAAGAGAGTTTACCCAGGATCGGATCCACTCTTCGCGTCCCTGGACTACACCTCTCCGTTCTTCGTGGCCTTTCTCCGCTGGAGATCTATTGGCGGATTGGATTGTCTGACTGACCACCACCTTTTTGTATACGGTATTTCATTTGTTTGGATGTGATGTATACTGTGATTTGTGTAGTTAGTGGTAGTTGAGGACTTAATTAAGAGTTGATCCGCTTTAAGGTTCTGTGGTAAAGTAATTGTTATATTGATTGTATGTTTAATACTGGGTTTACGCTACACGGAATGAACCGACAAACATCGCGTGACAAAAGTCACTTGAGTTCACTGAACTCCTTTACCGGGCAGGACTCTTTTTAGGCCCGAGGTACAGGACATTTCTGGAGGAACCAGAACTCATTGTGATATTATTATATGTGTGTGTGTAATCATTGTTGTTGCTAATACAACCCACGCAACAGAATATAGTTGTTTTTGAAGTTCTTTCCAATGTTTTAAGGGTTTATGAAAAGTTTATTTCCATCCTGACTTTTACATAAGTCCTTTGTATTGGTGTAGACTTGACGGACCAGATGGGACTCATTCCCACCCAAACTAAAAGGAGAAACCAATGTTTTCTCTGGTAGGCACAACCTACCTGGCACCCCTATAAATAATAACCTCAAGTCAAAACCGTTACAGTATGACAGGTAGACAGAGTGAGGGGTAAAGTAGTATGATAGGGGAACAAAGTGAGGGGTAGAGTAGTATGATAGGGGAACAGAGTGAGGGGTAGAGTAGTATGACAGGGGGACAGAGTGAGGGGTAGAGTAGTATGACAGGGGGACAGAGTGAGGGGTAGAGTAGTATGACAGGGGGACAGAGTGAGGGGTAGAGTAGTATGACAGGGGGACAGAGTGAGGGGTAGAGTAGTATGATAGGGGGACAGAGTGAGGGGTAGAGTAGTATGATAGGGGGACAGAGTGAGGGGTAGAGTAGACTGTAGGTATGACAGGGGAACAAAGTGAGAGGTAGAGTAGACTGTAGGTATGACAGGGGGACAGAGTGAGGGGTAGAGTATTATGATAGGGGAACAGAGTGGGGGGTAGAGTAGTATGATAGGGGAACAGAGTGAGGGGTAGAGTAGTATGACAGGGGGACAGAGTGAGGGGTAGAGTAGTATGACAGGGGGACAGAGTGAGGGATAGAGTAGTATGACAGGGGGACAGAGTGAGGGGTAGAGTAGACCATAGGTATGACAGGGGGACAGAGTGAGAGGTAGCGTAGACTGTAGGTATGACAGGGGGACAGAGTGAGAGGTAGAGTAGACTGTAGGTATGACAGGGGGACAGAGTGAGAGGTAGAGTAGACTGTAGGTATGACAGGGAAACAGAGTGAGAGGTAGAGTAGACTGTAGGTATGACAGGGGGACAGAGTGAGAGGTAGAGTAGACTGTAGGTATGACAGGGGGACAGAGTGAGGGGTAGAGTAGACTGTAGGTATGACAGGGGGACAGAGTGAGGGGTAGAGTAGACCATAGGTATGACAGGGGGACAGAGTGAGGGGTAGAGTAGACTGTAGGTATGACAGGGGGACAGAGTGAGGGGTAGAGTAGACCATAGGTATGACAGGGGGACAGAGTGAGGGGTAGACTGTAGGTATGACAGGGGGACAGAGTGAGGGGTAGAGTAGACTGTAGGTATGACAGGGAGACAGAGTGAGAGGTAGAGTAGACTGTAGGTATGACAGGGGGACAGAGTGAGGGGGGGTAGAGTAGACCATAGGTATGACAGGGGGACAGAGTGAGGGGTAGAGTAGACCATAGGTATGACAGGGGGACAGAGTGAGGGGTAGACTGTAGGTATGACAGGGGGACAGAGTGAGGGGTAGAGTAGACTGTAGGTATGACAGGGAGACAGAGTGAGAGGTTGACACAGTTTGTTGATTTGTGTGCAGGCTTGCATAAGTAGTCAATCAAATCCATATACTATGCCAGTGGTTTCAGCTCACTTGCACCACAACCAATCAACATGCACACACACATACACACGCACTCACGCACACACACAACACACACGTCTGAGGCTGTCAAGCCCTGAGGGTGAGTGTTTGTAAGCATACCATATCTGAGACACAGATACATGAATTTGTGCAGGTGTGTGTTTGTGTGCCTTTTTGTGATGCATGCACTTTACTGTAGGTGTGTTTATGTAGAGTCACCTGGGCATCTCTCATCCCTTGGGCATGGTCGCCGTGGGCAACCGGCTTTGGAGTGCACTCAGACAGTCTGTGTCAGTGAAGAATCAACAACAAGTGGGACACAATCATGAAGTGGAACAACAATTTTGCACGCCCAATTTTTCAGTTTTTGATTTGTTAAAAAAGTTTGGAATATCCAATAAATGTCGTTCCACTTCATGATTGTGTCCCACTTGTTGTTGATTCTTCACAAAAAATACAGTTTTATATCTTTATGTTTGAAGCCTGAAATGTGGCAAAAGGTCGCAAAGTTCAAGGGGGCCGAATACTTTCGCAAGGCACTGTATATAGAATTGAATTGAGAGAGAGGAAGAGAGAGAGAGAGTTACAGAGAGACACAGAGGAAGTGAGAGAGAGAGTTAGAGAGAGACAGAGAATGAGAGTTAGAGAAAGACCGTGCGGAAGAGAGAGAGAGTTAGAGAGACACAGAGGAAGAGAGGAAGTGAGGTCGTGGTGAGACAGGGATGCAGCTTAAGCCCCACCCTCTTCAACATATATATCAACAAATTGACGCGGGCACTAGAAAAGTCTGCAGCACCCGGCCTCACCCTACTAGAATCCGAAGTCAAATGTCTGCTGTTTGCTGAAGATCTGGTGCTTCTGTCACCAACCAAGGAGGGCCTACAGCAGCACCTAGATCTTATGCACAGATTCTGCCAGACCTGGGTCCTGACAGTAAATCTCAGTAAGATCAAAATAATGGTGTTCCAAAAAAGGTCCAGTCACCAAGACCACAAATACAAATTCCATCTAGACACTGTTGCCCTAGAGCACACAAAAAACTATACATACCTTGGCCTAAACATCAGCGCCACAGGTAACTTCCACAAAGCTGTGAACGATCTGAGAGACAAGGCAAGAAGGGCATTCTATGCCATCAAAAGGAACATAAATTTCAACATACCAATTAGGATTTGGCTAAAAATACTTGAATCAGTCATAGAGCCCATTGCCCTTTATGGTTGTGAGGTCTGGGGTCCGCTCACCAACCAAGACTTCACAAAATGGGACAAACACCAAATTGAGACTCTGCACGCAGAATTCTGCAAAGATCCGTGTACAACGTAGAACACCAAATAATGCAGAGCAGAATTAGGCCGATACCCACTAATGATCAAAATCCAGAAAAGAGCCGTTAAATTCTATAACCACCTAAAAGGAAGTGATTCCCTGTTAGGAAATTATGATTAATATGACTGAACAAATAATTTTAAATGGAACTGTAAGTAAACTTATACTCTGTTATATTATATCTGATTAACAATATGAGTTCATAAGAAGAAATTGTGTGACAGGACAAGGAGGAATAGAATGTTAATGAACACCATTCCAACTGGGCAGGAACAAATGGGTTGTGGACTGTGTAAACACATAAGGTCGTTAGCCTATGGTTGACCCAACCTGAAACTTAGCTCTGGGGTTTTTAGATTAGGCAGAGGGTGCATTCCTAGGGTTTCTGTTAATTAAACCTGTCAGTTCAGTGGTGATCAATAATGTTGAGGGGTCAAAAGTTATCTGGGAGTGTGTTAGTAAGATAGAATGAACTTTTCACCTTACTTTGTCCTGTCAAGAGGGGGGTTTCGTTTAAGACAGTGAAATGACGTCATGATCTGTATTTAAATTGATGCTTTTGCTTTGAGTGGGAGCGCGCTCCGATAATAAATTCTATTACCTATTATTTAAAGACTGGTCTGCGTCTATTTTATGCAACAAGAAATCATACAATTTCTCATAAAATAGATGAAGGGCTTTCAATTGATGAAAGCACATTGGCATAATTAAATTATACTAACATTCCCAAACTTTCCATAACAAAGCCATCACCTGCAGAGAGATGAACCTGGAGAAGAGTCCCCTAAGCAAGCTGGTCCTGGGGCTCTGTTCACAAACACAAACACACCCTACAGAGCCCCAGGACAGCAACACAATTAGACCCAACCAAATCATGAGAAAACAAAAAGAGAATTACTCAAATCAAATCAAAATAAAATAAAATCAAATCAAATGTATTTATATAGTCCTTCGTACATCAGCTGATATCTCAAAGTGCTGAACAGAAACCCAGCCTAAAACCCCAAACAGCAAGCAATGCAGGTGTAGAAGCACGGTGGCTAGGAAAAACTCTCTAGAAAGGCCAAAACCTAGGAAGAAACCTGGAGAGGAACCAGGCTATGTGGGGTGGCCAGTTGTCTTCTGGCTGTGCCGGGTTACTGAACACATTGGAAAGAATTAACAAAAAAACAGAGCAAACTAGAATGCTATTTGGCCGTAAACAGAGTACACAGTGGCAGAATACCTGACCACTGTGACTGACCCAAAATTAAAGAAAGCTTTGACTATGTACAGACTCAGTGAGCAGAGCCTTGCTATTGAGAAAGGCCTCCGTAGGCAGACATGGCTCTCAGGAGAAGACAGGCTATGTGCTCACTGCCCACAAAATGAGGTGGAAACTGAGCTGCACTTCCTAACCTCCTGCCCAATGTATGACCATATTAGAGAGACATATTTCCCTCAGATTACACAGATCCACAAAGAATTCGAAATCAAATCCAATTTTGATTAATTCCCATATCTACCGGGTGAAATCCCACAGTGCCATCACAGCAGCAAGATGTGTGACCTGTTGCCATGAGAAAAGTGTAACCAGTGAAGAACAAACACCATTGTAAATACAACCCATATTTATGCTTATTTATTTTATCTCGTGTCCTTTAACCATTTGTACATTGTTAAAACACTGTATATATATATAATATGACATTTGTAATGTCTTTATTGTTTTGAAACTTCTGTATGTGTAATGATTACTGTAAATGTTTATTGTTTATTTCACTTTTGTATATTATCTACCTCACTTGCTTTGGCAATGTTAACACAACCAATAAAGCCCTTGAATTGAATTGAGAGTTGTCGAACTCTATCTCTTTCTCTTTCTCTCTGTCTCTCTGTAACTCTCTCTCTCTTCCTCTCTGTCTCTCTCTAACTCTCTTCCTCTCTGTCTCTCTCTAACTCTCTCTCTCTTCCTCTCTCTCTCTTCCTCTCTGTCTCTCTTCCTCTCTCTCTCTCTCTCTCTCTCTCTGCATGCTGGGAGTGATTGGTGCATGCTGGGAATTGTTTGAGTGAAGGAGTGCGTGTGTTGTACTTCTTAAAGAAGAGTGTCTGGTTGATCGGATGGTTGAGCATGGCGTACTTCTTAAAGAAGAGTGTCTGGTTGATAGTATGGTTGAGCATGGTGTACTTCTTAAAGAAGAGTGTCTGGTTGATCGGATGGTTGAGCATGGTGTACTTCTTAAAGAAGAGTGTCTTGTTGATCGTATGGTTGAGCATGGCGTACTTCTTAAAGAAGAGTGTCTGGTTGATAGTATGGTTGAGCATGGTGTACTTCTTAAAGAAGAGTGTCTGGTTGATCGGATGGTTGAGCATGGTGTACTTCTTAAAGAAGAGTGTCTTGTTGATCGTATGGTTGAGCATGGCGTACTTAAAGAAGAGTGTCTGGTTGATAGTATGGTTGAGCATGGCGTACTTCTTAAAGAAGAGTGTCTGGT
Source organism: Oncorhynchus keta (assembly GCF_023373465.1). Taxonomy (NCBI): domain Eukaryota; kingdom Metazoa; phylum Chordata; class Actinopteri; order Salmoniformes; family Salmonidae; genus Oncorhynchus; species Oncorhynchus keta. The sequence goes on along the minus strand of NC_068454.1, from coordinate 18,237,672 downwards.
TGATAGTATGGTTGAGCATGGCGTACTTCTTAAAGAAGAGTGTCTGGTTGATCGGATGGTTGAGCATGGCGTACTTCTTAAAGAAGAGTGTCTGGTTGATAGTATGGTTGAGCATGGTGTACTTCTTAAAGAAGAGTGTCTGGTTGATCGGATGGTTGAGCATGGCGTACTTCTTAAAGAAGAGTGTCTTGTTGATCGTATGGTTGAGCATGGCGTACTTCTTAAAGAAGAGTGTCTGGTTGATAGTATGGTTGAGCATGGCGTACTTCTTAAAGAAGAGTGTCTGGTTGATAGTATGGTTGAGCATGGCGTACTTCTTAAAGAAGAGTGTCTGGTTGATCGGATGGTTGAGCATGGCGTACTTCTTAAAGAAGAGTGTCTGGTTGATAGTATGGTTGAGCATGGTGTACTTCTTAAAGAAGAGTGTCTGGTTGATCGGATGGTTGAGCATGGTGTACTTCTTAAAGAAGAGTGTCTGGTTGATAGTATGGTTGAGCATGGTGTACTTCTTAAAGAAGAGTGTCTGGTTGATCGGATGGTTGAGCATGGTGTACTTCTTAAAGAAGAGTGTCTTGTTGATCGTATGGTTGAGCATGGTGTACTTCTTAAAGAAGAGTGTCTGGTTGATCGGATGGTTGAGCATGGTGTACTTCTTAAAGAAGAGTGTCTTGTTGATCGTATGGTTGAGCATGGTGTACTTCTTAAAGAAGAGTGTCTGGTTGATAGTATGGTTGAGCATGGTGTACTTCTTAAAGAAGAGTGTCTGGTTGATCGGATGGTTGAGCATGGTGTACTTCTTAAAGAAGAGTGTCTGGTTGATAGTATGGTTGAGCATGGTGTACTTCTTAAAGAAGAGTGTCTGGTTGATCGGATGGTTGAGCATGGTGTACTTCTTAAAGAAGAGTGTCTTGTTGATCGTATGGTTGAGCATGGTGTACTTCTTAAAGAAGAGTGTCTGGTTGATAGTATGGTTGAGCATGGTGTACTTCTTAAAGAAGAGTGTCTGGTTGATAGTATGGTTGAGCATGGCGTACTTCTTAAAGAAGAGTGTCTGGTTGATCGGATGGTTGAGCATGGCGTACTTCTTAAAGAAGAGTGTCTGGTTGATAGTATGGTTGAGCATGGTGTACTTCTTAAAGAAGAGTGTCTGGTTGATAGTATGGTTGAGCATGGTGTACTTCTTAAAGAAGAGTGTCTGGTTGATCGTATGGTTGAGCATGGTGTACTTCTTAAAGAAGAGTGTCTGGTTGATCGGATGGTTGAGCATGGTGTACTTCTTAAAGAAGAGTGTCTGGTTGATAGTATGGTTGAGCATGGTGTACTTCTTAAAGAAGAGTGTCTGGTGGTTGATGGTGTACTTCTTAAAGAAGATGGGATGGTTGAGCATGGTGTACTTCTTAAAGAAGAGTGTCTTGTTGATCGTATGGTTGAGCATGTCGTACTTCTTAAAGAAGAGTGTCTGGTTGATAGTATGGTTGAGCATGGTGTACTTCTTAAAGAAGAGTGTCTGGTTGATCGGATGGTTGAGCATGGTGTACTTCTTAAAGAAGATGGTATGGTTGAGCATGGTGTACTTCTTAAAGAAGAGTGTCTGGTTGATCTTCTTAAAGGATGGTTGAGCATGGTTGAGCATTCGTACTTTAAAGAAGAGTGTCTGGTTGATAGTATGGTTGAGCATGGCGTACTTCTTAAAGAAGAGTGTCTTGTTGATCGTATGGGTTAAAGAAGAGTGTCTGGTTGATAGTATGGTTGAGCATGGTGTACTTCTTAAAGAAGAGTGTCTGGTTGATCGGATGGTTGAGCATGGTGTACTTCTTAAAGAAGAGTGTCTGGTTGATCGGATGGTTGAGCATGGTGTACTTCTTAAAGAAGAGTGTCTGGTTGATAGTATGGTTGAGCATGGTGTACTTCTTAAAGAAGAGTGTCTGGTTGATCGGATGGTTGAGCATGGTGTACTTCTTAAAGAAGAGTGTCTGGTTGATCGGATGGTTGAGCATGGTGTACTTCTTAAAGAAGAGTGTCTTGTAGATCGTATGGTTGAGCATGGTGTACTTCTTAAAGAAGAGTGTCTGGTTGATCGGATGGTTGAGCATGGCGTACTTCTTAAAGAAGAGTGTCTGGTTGATAGTATGGTTGAGCATGGCGTACTTCTTAAAGAAGAGTGTCTGGTTGATCGGATGGTTGAGCATGGCGTACTTCTTAAAGAAGAGTGTCTTGTTGATCGTATGGTTGAGCATGGTGTACTTCTTAAAGAAGAGTGTCTGGTTGATCGGATGGTTGAGCATGGTGTACTTCTTAAAGAAGAGTGTCTTGTTGATCGGATGGTTGAGCATGGTGTACTTCTTAAAGAAGAGTGTCTGGTTGAGCATGGCGTACTTCTTAAAGGAATGTTTATTCAAGTTACGCCACTTTTTTCTCCGTCAACAAGGGTAACGATTTCAAATGTACCACAGTTCATTCCAAATGAGCTATTGGAGCGCGAGTTATTGCGCTTTGGGAAGTTCGCCAGTTCAATTAAGGTTGTCCCGTTGGGTTGCAAACACCCGGCGTTGAAACAGGTTGTCATTTCGGCGACAGGTGTTTATGTTTTAGGACTCACCGGAGCAGACTTTAGAGTTATTGTTTAAAATCAAGTATGACAATGGAATGTATATGGCTTATGCTAGTACGGGTAGTCAACAGTGTTTTGAGTGTGGGGATGTTGGTCATAAGCGACATGCCCATGCTTGCCCGGGAGAAGGCAGAGGGAGGGGCACAGGTGGTCATCGTAACGCCTGGGCCCGCTGATGTAGGGAGAGGTGAGCTGACAGCGGTAGAACAGCCACAAGCACCTGTTGCTGAGGAACAAGTTATCCTTGTTGAGGGCACGGGGTTGCAACTTGTATTAGAGGGAAATGTTATGCTACAGAAAAGTATTGTTGCAGAAGGTAAGGATGTATCTGAAGAGCCAGTTCCTCAGACTGGTGAGCAGGTGCCCAGTATGAGTGCTGGGGTAAAGGAGGGGGTTCATGTGGAGCTAGGCTCCCAGGGAGTGGAGGAGATGCCCACTACGAGTGCTGGGGTTCATGTAGAGCTAGGCTCCCAGGTAGTGGAGTAGATGCCCACTACGAGTAATGAGGTACAGGAGGGTTTTCATGTAGAGCTAAGCTCCCAGGTAGTGGAGGAGATGCCCACTACGAGTGCTGGGGTTCATGTGGAGCTAGGCTCCCAGGTAGTGGAGGAGATGCCCACTACGAGTGCTGGGGTTCATGTGGAGCTAGGCTCCCAGTTAGTGGAGGAGATGCCCACTATGAGTAGTGATGTTCAGGTGGGGCTAGTCTCCCAGGTAGTGGAGGAGATGCTTGGTACGAGTGATGAGGTGCAAGTGGGGAGTGTTGAAAGGGATGTGGTAGAGGGGAGTCAGTTGTCTGTGGTCTCAGCTGAGGATCAGGAGAATGATATGGATATCTCTTTTGATATGATAGCTGCTGGTGATGACTCAGTTTATGATCTAGAGGAGGTAAATTAGTTTCTGGATCAGACTTTTGGGAAATCTGTCAAATTGGCAGATTATTTTGATGTTGATAAGTTTGTGAGGTCAGCCGTGATGTTACATAAGACGGGTGGGGTTAGACCAGCTGAGTGAGAAGAAGCAGTTTCGCTTGAGGAAATGTATTACTGCTGTTGCAGCAGCAAAAGGTGGTGGGAAACGTGGTCAGGTTAAGAGAAGAAAAAAAAATAATGATGATGATCATGCTTCATAGGGTGTCTTTTTTCTCGTTGGTTTCTCTGTGGTTTCTTCTGCTCTACTTTTCTCTTTTCTATATGGAAGTACTAAGGGTAGGTTCTCTTAATAATAATGGGGGAAGGGACAGGAATAAGAGGGCTTGGGTATTAGAAGTAATAAAACAGAAAAGGCTTAATGTAGTTTTCCTACAGGAGACACATAGCGATGATGAAAATGAGGTTGACTGAGGTATGTGGTGGGAGGGGCAGCATGTACTCAGTCATGGTACTAATTTCAGTGCTGGGGTGGCAATCTTGTTTTCCTCAGGCTTAGGGGTGACTGTGGTATCTACAACAGAGATTGTCAAGGGTCGGGTTTTATTGGTCAAGGTGGATGTTCTGTTTTTATTTTTGTATTTTTTTATGTTTATGCTCCTAATGAGGGTACAGAGCATATTGCTGTATTTGATCAAATAAAGGAAACCTTAAGACAGTGTGACCAAGAGGGGTGTATGGTTTTAGAGGGTGACTGGAATTGTACAGTGGATATTACTGTTGATCGCACCGCTGAAGAACCTCACCTGCGGTCAGCAACTTGCCTGTCTGGCCTATTAATTGAGTTTGAGTTTTCTGATGTGTGGAGAATAAGGAATGCAAAAGTTAGGCAGTACACATGGCTAAAAGTTAATGAAAGTCGTGTCAGTGCAGCAAGGTTAGACAAGTTGTATGTATCTGAGCAATACTGTAGTAGGGTTGGAAAGTTAGATAGGTTGTATGTATCTGAGCAATACTGTAGTAGGGTTGGAAAGTTAGGTTGTATGTCTCTGAGCAATACTGTAGTAGGGTTGGAAGGTTAGACAGGTTGTATGTATCTGAGCAATATCAAATCAAATCAAATCAAATGTATTTATATAGCCCTTCGTACATCAGCTGATATCTCAAAGTGCTGTACAGAAACCCAGCCTAAAACCCCAAACAGCAAACAATGCAGGTGTAAAAGCACAGTGGCTAGGAAAAACTCCCTAGAAAGGCCAAAACCTAGGAAGAAACCTAGAGAGGAACCGGGCTATGTGGGGTGGCCAGTCCTCTTCTGGCTGTGCCGGGTAGAGATTATAACAGAACATGACCAAGATGTTCAAATGTTCATAAATGACCAGCATGGTCGAATAATAATAAGGCAGAACAGTTGAAACTGGAGCAGCAGCACAGTCAGGTGGACTGGGGACAGCAAGGAGCCATCATGTCAGGTAGTCCTGGGGCAGTCCTAGGGCTCAGGTCCTGGGAGAAAGAAAGAGAGAATTAGAGAGAGCATATGTGGGTGGCCAGTCCTCTTCTGGCTGTGCCGGGTGGAGATTATAACAGAACGTGGCCAAGATGTTCAAATGTTCATAAATGACCAGCATGGTTGAATAATAGTAAGGCAGAACAGTTGAAACTGGAGCAGGAGCATGGCCACTGGGGACAGCAAGGAGTCCTCATGTCAGGTAGTCCTGGGACATGGTCCAGGGCCCAGGCCAGTTGAAACTGGAGCAGCAGCATGGCCAGGTGGACTGGGGACAGCAAGGAGTCATCATGTCAGGTAGTCCTGGGGCATGGTCCTAGGGCTCAGGTCCTCCGAGAGAGAGAAAGAAAGAGAGAAGGAGAGAATTAGAGAACGCACACTTAGATTCACACAGGACACCGAATAGGACAGGAGAAGTACTCCAGATATAACAAACTGACCCTAGCCCCCCGACACATAAACTACTGCAGCATAAATACTGGAGGCTGAGACAGGAGGGGTCAGGAGACACTGTGGCCCCATCCGAGGACACCCCGGACAGGGCCAAACAGGAAGGATATAACCCCACCCACTTTGCCAAAGCACAGCCCCCACACCACTAGAGGGATATCTTCAACCACCAACTTACCATCCTGAGACAAGGCCGAGTATAGCCCACAAAGATCTCCGCCACGGTACAACCCAAGGGGGGGGGGGCAACCCAGACAGGCCGACCACAACAGTGAATCAACCCACCCAGGTGACGCACCCCCCCCCCAGGGACGGCACGAGAGAACCACAGCAAGCCAGTGACTCAGCCCCCGTAACAGGGTTAGAGGCAGAGAATCCCAGTGGAAAGAGGGGAACCAGCCAGGCAGAGACAGCAAGGGCGGTTCGTTGCTCCAGAGCCTTTCCGTTCACCTTCCCACTCCTGGGCCAGACTACACTCAATCATATGACCCACTGAAGAGATGAGTCTTCAGTAAAGACTTAAAGGTTGAGACCGAGTTTGCGTCTCTGACATGGGTAGGCAGACCGTTCCATAAAAATGGAGCTCTATAGGAGAAAGCCCTGCCTCCAGCTGTTTGCTTAGAAATTCTAGGGACAATTAGGAGGCCTGCGTCTTGTGACCGTAGCGTACGTGTAGGTATGTACGGCAGGACCAAATCAGAGAGGTAGGTAGGAGCAAGCCCATGTAATGCTTTGTAGGTTAGCAGTAAAACCTTGAAATCAGCCCTTGCTTTGACAGGAAGCCAGTGTAGAGAGGCTAGCACTGGAGTAATATGATCAAATTTTTTGGTTCTAGTCAGGATTCTAGCAGCCGTATTTAGCACTAACTGAAGTTTATTTAGTGCTTTATCCGGGTAGCCGGAAAATAGAGCATTGCAGTAGTCTAACCTAGAAGTGACAAAAGCATGGATTAATTTTTCTTCATCATTTTTGGACAGAAAGTTTCTGATTTTTGCAATGTTACGTAGATGGAAAAAAGCTGTCCTCGAAATGGTCTTGATATGTTCTTCAAAAGAGAGATCAGGGTCCAGAGTAACGCCGAGGTCCTTCACAGTTTTATTTGAGACGACTGTACAACCATTAAGATTAATTGTCAGATTCAACAGAAGATCTCTTTGTTTCTTGGGACCTAGAACAAGCATCTCTGTTTTGTCCGAGTTTAATAGTAGAAAGTTTGCAGCCATCCACTTCCTTATGTCTGAAACACATGCTTCTAGCGAGGGCAATTTTGGGGCTTCACCATGTTTCATTGAAATGTACAGCTGTGTGTCATCCGCATAGCAGTGAAAGTTTACATTATGTTTTCGAATAACATCCCCAAGAGGTAAAATATATAGTGAAAACAATAGTGGTCCTAAAACAGAACCTTGAGGAACACCGAAATGTACAGTTGATTTGTCAGAGGACAAACCATTCACAGAGACAAACTGATATCTTTCCGACAGATAAGACCTAAACCAGGCCAGAACATGTCCGTGTAGACCAATTTGGGTTTCCAATCTCTCCAAAAGAATGTGGTGATCGATACTGTAGTAGGGTTGGAAAGTGTGCCATTACTCCTGTGGGATTTTCTGATCATCATATTGTTACTGTTGATATTCACTTGTCCTGTCCATGAAGGTCATCACCTTACTGGTATTTTAATGTTAAATTGTTACATGATGTCATGTTTTGTGACAGGTTTTTGTTGTTTTGGGATAAATGGAGGGTTATAAAGGGGAATTTTGAGTCCTTGAGACAATGGTGGGAGGTTGGGAAGGCCCAAATACGAGTATTTTGTCAACAGTATCCTGCTCTGTCTCAAATTGAAGTTAAAGAGACTATCAAGGCCCTTGAACAGTACATCAAGTCTATTGAATTGAAGCTGCTCACTCAGAACGACCCTGGACTAGTCATGAATTTACAGGACAAGAGACATGAACTGAGGTCGTTTCTGCATGAAAGGGTGCCTTGATTAGGTCTCGTTTCGCTTCCCTCAAGGATATGGATGCTCCTAGTGCTTTAAAAAAAAACCTAGGACAGTCGACATTTCAACGTAAACAGATGGTCTGCCTTCGTCTCCCTGATGGGAAGGTGACCACGGATGATATTGAAATGTGTCAACATGCCGTGGATTTCTACTCGTCCCTTTATAAGGCGGAGGCTTGTGACTCTCTGTGTACTGAACAGTTGTTACATGGTCTTCCTCAATTGGGACCTGAGCAGAGAGTCACATTGGACGCTGACATTACACTGCAGGAGCCACATTACTCCACAGCAGTTATGCAGCTCTCAACAGGCCCCTGGCATCGATGGTTTACCATCTGAGTTTTATAAGCACTTTTGGGGTCTATTGGGGAGGATTTTTATGAAGTGCTGTGTGAATCTTTTCATGAGGGTTCTCTTCCTGTATCCTGTCAACGTGCGGTGCTTTCACTGTTGCCAAAAAAGGGGGATTTGGCTGTCATAAAAAATTGGAGACCTGTTGCTTTGCTGTGCGCATAATACAAAATTGTTTCTAAATGTCTCTCAAACAGGTTGAAAGAGTATCTGAGATTGTTGATCCACAAGGACCAGTCCTACTGTGTACCTGATCGCTCTATTGTTGACAACTTGTTTCTGATAAGAGATGTTTTAGACATTTGTAAACTGTCTGATGTAAATGTGGGTTTACTTTCGTTAGATCAGGAGAAGGCCTTTGATCGTGTGGACCACCAGTACTTGTTTAAAACAATGAAAGCCTTTGGGTTTGGGGATGTTTTTCTGTCTTGGATGAGTTTACTGTATGCTGGGGCCTCGTGTATGGTGAAGGTGGGAGGTGGTTTGAGTTGCCCCATCCCTGTCCAAAGGGGCATCAGGCAGGGATGCCCAATTTCAGGGCAGTTATATAGTCTGGCGATTGAACCAATGCTTTGTTTTTTAAGAGCGAAGCTTACTGGTTTCTCTGTGCCAGGTGTAATGAAGGGTCCCACGATAGCACTGTCTGCGTATGCAGATGACGTGATAGTTTTTATTACAGGGGGTGAGGATGTTAAGGTTCTCTCAAACACTTTAAAGGTGTATGAGGGAGCCTCCTCAGCTAGAGTCAATTGGAGAAAGAGTGAAGCGCTGTTGGCAGGTCAGCTTCAGATGGGGTCCGCTCCAAGGTTACCAGGGGGGCTTCAGTGGGGCAGAGATGGGATAACTTTGGGGGTTTTTCTAGGCTCCGATGTCTTTCAGAAAAAGAACTGGGAGGGTGTAGCGGAGAAAGTGTGTGCCAGACTGTCAAGATGGAAATGGGTGCTGCCCCTGCTGTCTTATAGGAGAAGGGTCCTGGTAGCTAATAATCTTGCTGCCTCTACCCTGTGGCACAGACTAATGATTTTACAGTCACCAAAGGGTCTGATACAAGAGCTTCAGAGGACCCTTGTCAATTTCTTCTGGTCTGGACAACACTGGATTAAAGCTGCAGCCCTGTACCTGCCACTGCACGAGGGTGGACAAGGCCTGGTGGACATTTTGTCTAGGATCACGGCTTTCCGGCTCCAAGCAGCCCAGAGACAGTTGTACAGAGACTGTTCTAGCTGGGTTGAAACAGCCTACATATTGATGAAGAGAGCGGGTTGTTTGAGCTTAGACAGGCATCTTTTCCTCTTAAAGCTGGAGGCAGGTGATTTGACTGGCCTGACTCCATTTTATGAGTCTGTTATGCAGGCTTGGAGAGTCTTGGTCAAGTCCCGTAAGGCCTGCACACCACCAGGGATGTGGCTTTTGAAGAGCCTCTTTTTCACAACACTGCCATCCAGTCCCGTGTTCTGGGTTCAGCTGGCCTACCTTCATGCCTGTTAGGCGTGGGGTGTACCAAGCTGGGTCATCTGATGCGGAGCAGGAGCAGATCGTTGGAGGAGCTGGGAGAAAGAGCGGGGATCTGATCATGTCGCCTACTTAGGAAGGTCGTCGATGAGGTGTGCGACTCCTTGCCAGTGCTTCATCTGCAGTATGTGACTGACACTTCCAATTCTGATCGGTGGAAGGAGGGTCTGGATTATGTGTTCCCTGCACTGATTGTTAGTGCTGCGATGGGGGCATTTGAAGAGGACGTGGGGATGCTGCTTTCCTTCGATACCCGGGAGCTGGGGGAATTGAAGGAGGTGGGAAAGAAGGCCATGTACAGAATATGTGTGTAAAGGTGTCCCTTGCCTCTTCCCTGGAAGGGGTAAAATCGACGAGGTGGGCGGATGTGCTTGGTCCAGGTGTCTCTCCAAAAGGCTGTTGGCGATCATTATACAAACTGCCTATTGATAAGAGGACAGCTGACCTCCAATGGAGGGTAATACATGGAGCCTATAGCCACCAACATGCATCTGGTACACCTGGATCCTACTGTTGGAGAGGGGTGTCCATTCTGTGCTGAGTCTGAATCTCTGGCACATCTGTTTTTACTGTGTCCCAGGTTGGTTGGGATGATTGAACTGATCACTGATTGGGAGAGGTTTTCTCTTCCCAACTGTATATATTTGGGCCAAAGTACAGGTTCTTAATTGGGTTGCTTAATTTTGTGTTAGGGGCAGCAAAATTAGCGATATGGAAGACCCGAAAGAACAGCATTCGGGGACAGGGGTCTGTGGATGTGGTGGGAATGCTGGAGGGAATGTTGGCAGCGAGACTAAGGATTGAGTTTGCCTATTATAAACTTGTCAACAATATCGATCTGTTTGAGTATATGGGGTATTCAGAGGCTGTTGTGTGTAGTTACAGTTGAGGAGGAATTGGAGTTGTGTTTTTAATTGATGTGTAACTGTGGTTTTGTATGAGTATTTATTGTGTGGTGGACCCCAGACCCAATAAAGAGTATTTAAAACTCAAAAACTCTGTATCTCTGTAACTCTCTACTCTGTGTCTCTCTGTCTCTCTCAACTCTCCTCCTCTGTGTCTCTGTGTCTCTCTCTCTCACTTCCTCTGTGTCTCTCTGTCTCTCTCACTCTTCCTCTCTCTCAATTCAATTCAATTCAAGGGGCTTTATTGGCATGGGAAACATATGTTAACATTGCCAAAGCAAGTGAGGTAGATAATATACAAAGTGAAATAAACAATACAATTAACAGTAAACATTACACATACAGAAATGTCAAAACAATAAAGACACTACAAATGTCATATTATACATATATATATATATATATATATATATATATATATATATATATATATATATATATATATATATATATATATATATACAGTGCTTTAACAATGTACACATGGTTAAAGAACACAAGCGAAAATAAATAAGCATAAATATGGGTTGTATTTACAATGGTGTTTGTTCTTCACTGGTTGCCCTTTTCTTGTGGCAACAGGTCACAAATCTTGCTGCTGTGATGGCACTGTGGAATTTGTGGAATTTCACCCAGTAGATATGGGAGTCTCTCTAACTCTCTCTCTCTCTTCCTTTCTGTCTCTGTCTCTCTCTCTGTCTCTCTCTGTCTGTCTCTCTCTCTCTCTCTCTCTCTCTCTCTCTCTCTCTCTCTCTCTCTCTCTCTCTCTAACTCTATCTTCCTCTGTCTCTCTGTAACTCTCTCTCTCTCTCTCTCTCTTCTCTGTCTCTCTCTAACTCTCTTCCTCTGTGTCTCTCTGTCTCTCTCTAACTCTCTTCCTCTGTGTCTCTCTGTCTCTCTCTAAATCTCTCTCTCTCTCTCTCTCTCTCTCTCTCTCTCTCTCTCTCTCTCTCTCTCTCTCTCTCTTCCTCTGTGTCTCTCTGTCTCTGTCCCTCTCTAACTCTCTTTCTATCTTCCCCTCTGTCTCTCTGTCTCTCTCTCTCTCTCTCTCTCTCTCTCTCTCTCTAACTCTCTCTCACTTCCTCTCTGTCTCTCTGTCTCTCTCTAACCCTCTCTGTCTCTCTCTAACTCTCTCTGTCTCTCTCTAACTCTCTTCCTCTCTGTCCTCTCTATAACTCTCTCTGTTTCTATGTCTCTCTCTAACTCTATCTGTAACTCTCTCTCTCTTCCTCTGTGTCTCTCTGTCTCTCTCTAACTCTCTCTCTCTCTCTTCCTCTCTTTCTCTAACTCTCTTCCTCTCTGTCCCTCTGTCTCTAACTCTCTCAATTCAATTAATTTCAAGGGGCTTCATTGGCATGGGAAACACGTGTTAACATTGCCAAAAGCAAGTGAGGTAGATAATATACAAAAGTGAAATAAACAATAAAATTAACAGTAAACATTACACATACATAAGTTTCAAAACAATAAAGACAACCCAAATGTCATATTATATATATGTATATAAAGTGTTGTAACAATGTACAAACGGTTAAAGAACACAAGGGAAAATAAATAAGCATAAATATGGGTTGTATTTACAATGGTGTTTGTTCTTCACTGGTTGCCCTTTTCTTGTGGCAACAGGTCACAAATCTTGCTGCTGTGATGGCACTGTGGAATTTCACCCAGTAGACATGGGAGTCTCTCTAACTCTCTCTCTCTCTTCCTTTCTGTCTCTCTCTCTTCCTTCTGTCTCTCTAACTCTCTCTCTCTAACTCTCTCTCTATCTTCCTCTGTCTCTCTGTAACTCTCTCTCTCTCCATCTCTGATATGGTCATACATTGGACAGGAGGTTAGGAAGTGTATCTCAGTTTCCACCTCATTTTGTGGACAGTGTGCACATAGCCTGTCTTCTCTTGAGAGCCAGGTCTGTCTACGGAAGCCTTTCTCAATAGCAATCTCAATCTCTCTCTCTCAGCCTCTCTCTCTCTAACTCTCTCCCTCTCTCTTTCTCTCCCCCTCTCTCTCTCTCTCTCTCTCTCTCTCTCTCTCTCTCTCTCTCTCTCTCTCTCTCTCTCTCTCTCTCTCTCTCTCTCTTCCCTCTCTCTCTCCTTCCCCCTCTCTCTCTCTCTCTCCCTGTAACTCTCTCTCTCTCTCTAACTCTCTCTCTCTGTAACTCTCTCTGTAACTCTGTAACTCTCTCTCTCTAACTCTCTCTCTCTTCCTTTCTGTCTCTCTCTTCCTCTCTGTCCAACTCTCTCTCTCTCTTCCTCTCTATCTCTCTCTCACTCTCTCTCTCCAAGTCACATACATACAGACACATACCCACCCCTTCCCACCACCCTCTCTTTGGTATGCCTAGAGCCCAGTTGGTAGCAGGCTGTAGAGGTAGAGATCAATAGAGACATGGTGGAAGAGGGTAATGGTATTGAGCTGTATGTTAAACATATACTTCAGGTCCTTTAACTACTTCCCCAGAGTCAGATGAACTCGTGGATACCATATGTATGTCTCTGTGTCCAGTATGAAGGATGTTAGGGGTAGTTTTGTGAGCCATTGCTAACTAGCATTAGTGCAATGAGTGGAAGTGTATAGGTATGTGCTAGTATGCTAGTATGCTAGCAGATACCTGTAATCTTCCAGTCATTGCATGAATGCTAGTTAGCAATTGCCCTAGCGCTAGTTAGCAACTTCCTCTGAAAGGGCAATTTTTTGTTGTTGTTGTTGCACAGATGGTATCCACGACTTCATCTGACTCTGGGGAAGTAGATAAAGGGCCTCATTGCCAACAGTGCTGATTAATCTGTTAAACTGGACTAGGGCCTCTTAACAGGCCTCCTGCCCGCAATAATTACATGCTCAGACTTCCTCTGCCTGGCTGGGGCTTCTATAAATAACACTGTTGGGGTCATGACATGATAACCATCAATCCTAGCTAAGGAACACAACATACGTACTGTGTTGGATTGTGACTGGTGGGATCTTATTGCTTCCATCAGGCTCTAAAAGTAGTATGTTATGTGATCTCCACCTCTGTTTGTCAGCACCCTTTCTGTTAACTCCATCCCTCTATTCTCTGTCTCTCTCCTCCTACCTCTAGAGGTGGACTCTCTGTTAACTCCATCCCTCTATTCTCTGTCTCTCTCCTCCTACCTCGAGAGGTGGACTCTGTTAACTCCATCCCTCTATTCTCTGTCTCTCTCCTCCTACCTCTAGAGGTGGACTCTGTTAACGCCATCCCTCTATTCTCTGTCTCTCTCCTCCTACCTCTAGAGGTGGACTCTGTTAACTCCATCCCTCTATTCTCTGTCTCTCTCCTCCTACCTCTAGAGGTGGACTCTGTTAACTCCATCCCTCTATTCTCTGTCTCTCTCCTCCTACCTCTAGAGGTGGACTCTGTTAACTCCATCCCTCTATTCTCTGTCTCTCTCCTCCTACCTCTAGAGGTGGACTCTGTTAACTCCATCCCTCTATTCTCTGTCTCTCTCCTCCTACCTCTAGAGGTGGACTCTCTGCGTATCCTGCTCTATTCAGTCATCTTCCTCCTCAGTGTGTTGGGCAACCTGCTCATTATCGTGGTCCTGGCAGTCAACAAGCGCATGAGGACTGTCACCAACTCCTTCCTGCTGTCCCTGGCAGTCAGCGACCTGATGATGGCCATCTTCTGCATGCCCTTCACCCTCATCCCCAACCTCCTGGAGGACTTCATCTTTGGAGCCGCCATGTGCAAGATAGTGGCCTACCTCATGGGTGAGACAGGAGGAGGGCGGGGGGGGGAAGAGGAGAGAGAGAGGGAGACTAATGTCATGTTCCAGCTAGTAGGAGGATATGGATTAGGAGGAGAGCATTAGAATCCTTTCCCTTCTCCAGTCTGGGGGATCAGATCAGGAGGTTCAGGATGTGATTTCCTCCAACACCCTCTGTATTTAGCCAACATCTCCCACTCATGTTTCACTAACACATCCTTAAAAACACATCTTCACTCAAAAGTGCTCAGTACTGATCTATGATTCATAACCTTCAGTTAGGGTCACATCTGCTATTTTACAAAAGTTGGAACCTTTCAATATGTAAACTTAGCAGAACTCTTACGTAACTAACGGAAAAACTTGTACATATTTGAAACTTTTAAAAGTGTTTTTTATGTGTCGTTTCTCATTTCTTGACTTTCCAACAGGTGTATCCGTGAGCATCTCCACCTTCAGCCTGGTTGCCATAGCGATCGAGCGCTACAGCGCCATCTGCAACCCGCTGAAATCGCGGGCGTGGCAGACCCGTTCCCATGCCTACCGGGTGATCGCCGCCACCTGGCTCCTGTCCTTCATGATCATGACCCCCTACCCCGTGTTCAGCCACCTGAAGCACGTTCCCCTAAAGGACAACATCACCATCGCACGCATGTGTCGCCACATCTGGCCCTATCCGGAGGTGGAGCAGGCCTGGTGAGTCTGTGTGTGTGGGGGTGAGGTTGAAGTGTGTGTGTGTGTATACGGGTGGGTGGGTGTGTGTGGGGGTGAGGTTGTGTATGAAGTGTGTGTGTAAGGGTGGGTGTGTGTGTGTGGGGGTGAGGTTGTGTATGAAGTGTGTGTGTGTGTATATGGGTGGGTGGGTGTGTGTGGGGGTGAGGTTGTGTATGAAGTGTGTGTGTATACGGGTGGGTGGGTGTGTGTGTGTGGGGGTGAGGTTGTGTATGAATTGTGTGTGTGTGGGGGTGAGGTTGTGTATGAAGTGTGTGTGTGTAAGGGTGGGTGTGTGTGTGTGGGGGTGAGGTTGTGTATGAAGTGTGTGTGTGTGTAAGGGTGGGTGTGTGTGTGGGGGGTGAGGTTGTGTATGAAGTGTGTGTGTGTGTAAGGGTGGGTGTGTGTGTGTGTGGGTGAGTTTGTGTATGAAGTGTGTGTGTGTAAGGGTGGGTGTGTGTGTGTGGGGGTGAGGTTGTGTATGAAGTGTGTGTGTGTAAGGGTGAGTGTGTGTGTGTGGGGGTGAGGTTGTGTATGAAGTGTGTGTGTGTAAGGGTGGGTGTGTGTGTGTGGGGGTGAGGTTGTGTATGAAGTGTGTGTGTGTAAGGGTGGGTGGGTGTTAATTCCTCTCGTCTTACTTTTTGCTTAGTGCTGTTGTCCTAATACTGGATTTTAGGGGGTTTGGTTGGAATTGTGATAACGATCACATTAGAGTGATGATACAGCAGTGTTGTTTTTGCATACTCATTAGAATATAAATGCATTACTAAAATGGGTGCAACAGCAAAATAAAGTGTAACTTTCCACTAAAACAAGCTTTAGGTTTGATGTAGACTTCTCCAGGGAGAAAACACTGGCTGTAGCTGTAATGCGGCTCAGTCATTTTTCTTTCATGTTGGTACCTCCATGACGCTTACTCTTGTGAGAAAAACTCACTCGCATATCCACACATATTCACATACCCGTCATAGATAGAGACACACACACACACACACACACACACACACACACACACACACACACACACACACACACACACACACACACACACACACACACACACACACACACACACACACACACACACACACACACACACACACACACACACACCTCTTCTTCTCCCGCCTCTTTATAGGCCCCTCTTTGCGTCCTCATCTCTCCTTCTGTCCGTCTCTGTTTCTCTCTCTTTGTCGCTCTCTCTCTCCTTATCCCTCATCCCCCATCCCCTCTGTCTGAGGCTCTGACATAGAACAACCGAACCTGTAAATGCCAGCTTGTTGTGTCACAGGGCTCATTGTAATGACTGGAATGGAAATTATGGAACGTAGTCAAAGATGTGGTTTACATATGTTTGATACCATTCCATGTATTCTATTCCAGCAATTACATTGAGCCCTTCCTCCTATAGCTCCTCCCACCAGCCTACTCTGCTGTAGTCAGACATCCATTTGAAATCATTATTGAGATAAATTAAGTGCACGAAACGTACTCTCTTTACCCTCTATTTCACTCTCCAAAGGGTTCAATAATGAGTTACAAAAGCAAGTTAAAACACCTGTAGGAACCAAACAGATAAAGAGACAGTTCCAAGGAAGAATGGATGCACATGTAACTATTCTAATGTAACTATGTAACTATTCTAATGTAACTATGTAACTATTCTAATGTAACTATTCTAATGTAACTATGTAACTATTCTAATGTAACTATGTAACTATTCTAATGTAACTATGCAACTATTCTAATCTCCTACAGGCTCTCTTATGATTGTGGAATATTGTTCTAATAGCCATGGTGCCTCTAAACAATTTCAATGGACTATCAAGGACATAATTCATGTGGCTTTACCCAGAGAGCTAATTTAATTCCAACTATTTATATTCATAATCCACTAGCTCAATGTCCCTGTTAACATATTTAACACTTTTTGATTACCCGTTCCACATATTTTGTCCTCCACGACGACTAAATAGAATAACAGCATTGTGGTGGAATGTCTTCTACACTGGGTATCAACCCTTATTATCTCCAGCCGTTGGACCACAGTAAAGATATTGAAGAATTGAAGATCCCCATCTCTGGTTTTCGCCTTCTAACCCAATGCCTATTGGACTTCCTCTGCCTAACCTCTTTCTGGAAGTCTCCTGTGAGAGCGAGCCCTTTTCTCCTATGCTCTCTCTATGCTCCTTGAAGAAGCTGGCCTCGGGCACAGATCTAGGATCAGAGTAGTCACCAAACATCCTAACCTTAACCATCTCAAGAGGGGTAAGGCACAACATACCTTGGATTAGTGTCTAAGGTCAATTTGTTAAACCCACTTCCTGTGTGTGTCCCAGGAACATGATGTTGCTGCTTACGCTCTTTGTTGTTCCGGGGGTGGTGATGATTGTGGCCTATGGACTCATCTCCAGAGAGCTGTACCAGGGAATCCAGTTTGAGATGGTTCAGAAGACATCATCCCCCGGTGAGACCTACATTACTATTATTTAATTATTCACACATTTATTTACATCTTGCAGTGGAGAGGTTAGTAAGAAGATGTTAGAATGCTGAATTGGAATGAACTTTGAGTACTAGAATAAATAGTTATCATCCAGTTACTGCCCAGTAGTGTTTCCCAGATGTTTGAATTGTGAACCAGATTATTAGGATTTGGGCTGTCTCTTTTCTGTGGTCACACAGAATGAACATTTCATTAGCATTTCAATCATGTTATTGTGTTGCAGGTTAGAGCAGCGTAACCTTTAGTCAGTGTGAAAGTGAGTAGCTGGAAGGATCTGATATATGGAGTATATCTGCTGCTGATGGCTGTAGACCTTCACCATCTGTCTGTCTAATATGAGAGAGGGAGGGATGGAGGGGAGAGAGAAACAGAGGGGTAGTGATATGGAGGAAGAGAGAAAGCAAGGGAACATTAGCCCTCAGATGAGAAATGTGTCTCAGGTTTTTGGTGATGTGCCTCCTTTAAAATACATCTGTGACCCAGGATTTTGTGGCTCCTCATGGCTAAATTTAGATATATGGGGTGTTGAATGGATCATAAATATTTGTGACCGTCTGAAATTATTAGTTACAAAACCTAATTGGTCTGACCCCTCCTCACAGTTTTGGACCTCTACTTGCCTGCGAAGTAAATCCTCTGTCATCTTCTTTGCCCCGCCCCCTCAGGTCTAAAGAACGGCCTGACCACCACCGGGGCTTGTGGCAGCGACGACAGTGATGGATGCTACGTCCAGCTCGCCAAGCGACCGCGCTCCATGGAGATGTCCACTGTGACATCATCGACGGCAACCGCGTCCAAATTGGAGCGTCTCCGCAGCAACACCTCGGAGGCCAAGCTCTTGGCCAAGAAGCGCGTGATCCGAATGCTGGTGGTGATTGTTGCTCTGTTCTTCCTGTGCTGGTTGCCCCTCTACTGTGCCAACACCTGGAAGGCTTTCCACCCCGTCTCTGCCCGCCGTGCCCTCTCTGGTGCCCCCATCTCCTTCATCCACCTCCTGTCCTACACCTCGGCCTGTGTCAACCCCATCACCTACTGCTTCATGAACACACGCTTCCGTACTGCGCTGCTCGCCACCTTCGCCTGCTGCTGCCGCCCGCCCTGCCGACACAGGCGCCACGGGCTGCGGGATGGAGAGGAGGACGCCATGGCTATCGGAGTGTCCATGTCCAAATTTAGTTACACCACGGTCAGCACTATGGGGACGTGCTGAGGGAGGAACCATTGACTGACTGGGGGACAAGGGGGACATGGGGGGACGAGGTGGACATGGGGGGAAACCAGAGAGATATGTTATGTCATTCGTATAGGGAAAATGTTAACCTGCGGACGGTAGGTATGGGGAGATGCACCCACGGGCTATAGGGAAACCAACGCCTGACCATTACTGCAACGCTAATGTCAAGGCAGCCAATGGGGTCAGAGAGATAGTTAGATATGTCTATCTGAAGGGATGAACTAAGCATGGGTAAATCAAACCTGTAGCATACACTCAAAAAGGGAAAATACTCATGACCCATAGAGAATGCTTTCCTAACGTACCCACAGGAAAATGATACACCGTTTAATAGTTGCCAAACAAAAGAAAATAAGGAAATATTATCGTAGCACAGTTTTGCGTTAACATTTGTCCCAAAGTGATGGGAAAACAATGTTTTGTTCATTAGTATACGTATGCCAATGTAGTTATTTTAATCATGTTTTCTGATGAATCCGTCTTATGAGGGATGTGTGTTGGTAGCACAGGCGGCTGGTGGCACCTTAATTGGGGAGGACGGGCTCATAGAAATGGCTGGAATGGAATGAATGAAATGGTATCGAACACATCAAGCACGTTGTTTCCATTCCATTTACTCCATTCCAGACGTTTCTATGAGCCGTCCTCTCAGCAACTCCTGTGGTTAGCAGGGGGGTGTACACCTGAATGATAAGCTTTAGGGGTTTCGCAGGGCAGTAGCTTGACACACAGTATCAGTAATACCTTTACAAAGCTTCTACTTATTGTCACGTTACTTTGGATGTTAAAATGCTGAATATGTGCTTGTTATTAGTGTCGTCAATTTCCTGAAGGTAGGAACTCTGTTGTGCCTAGAAAATGTTGGGCTTTCTTCATTATCTTCAAGCGTTATCTGTTTTCTGCACTGTGGACTGTGTCATTGTAAATAGTGTGTTACATTGTGCTCTTAACCAGACTGGGTTGGGTGTGGATTGGAGGCCAGACTTAACTGCGACCAACCCGATCTTAGTGAAGCAGAGAACACAACTAAGGAACGGGGGCTTTGGACATGTACCGTTACTTCATATTTGGGCTGTTAATCTGGATCCAGACAATTGTTATCACAGTAGACTGCCTGATTCTCTTTTAGAGGTGCATCTTTGCTTTTTTCTGGTCTGTGTATCCACTGCAGGGTTGCTATATGTGTTTGTTGTGTCGCTGCTAACAGGGTGTGTGATGGTACTGAGCTGAGCAGGGGACAGACTCAAACGACTGACTGGCTCACGTATTATCTAGGTATAGCCCAAATCA